>NW_009798280.1:773846-786377 GCF_000520075.1 Aphanomyces astaci
CGATTATTTTTATATATTTTTCTGATGCCCGATGACGATTCAAAATTACAGCGTGAAATTGATTGATTTGCGCGTTACGGCTAATAGACATTACCTTTATATTTTTATTCTCTTTCAGAAATGGTAGGATTCATTAAATTTGGTCCGAAAATAACTTGTTGGGGTCGAAGGGAAGTTCAATATTAGAGCTCTTTCGAAAACCTGTTGAGCTAATGTCGGCAGTAACGTGGAACAGAGGAAGTATAAAATATGGTCAGATTCATATTACTTGGTGCATGCTGTCAAAATGCATTTCACTACATAAAAATGAATTGTAACGGTTATTGTCTGTAGGAGTATTAGCAGTGTTACTAGCCTTCATATACTGTGTCGTGATTGGCTAAAATCATGAGTTATTCTGTTGAAATTTAAATTGTCCGCCGTAGTATTTCGGTTCGTAAACTAAGCAGTTCTCGAAGGTTATTTTACAGTTAGACAGATTTCGCAAACGTCAGTTCTATTTTATCCGCAACCTATTCTCTCAAATTCGATAAGGATAGAACTGAACCTGTTACTTCAAGTATAAATAAATAAAGCCGCTGTAAAATTTGCCAATTTTGCAGCGGATTCCTCATTTGCTGTATCCGCATAAATGGTGGGTTTTCTGGTGTAACCGGATGCGCTTGTGTTTTGTTTGATCATACTGGTACCATCCATGGCGACAGCCTGGGATAGCGAGGTGAATCGCATTAGAGTCTCATGAGTATGTCATTTGTGGTAGAAGGACGTCGCTCTAATCACGGTGTCCTTACATACTCTCGAAGGACCTCACTACTTTGTCTTGGCACGAGAATGACGTGAAGTCTTTCGTCGACCTCGCGGGCGAAACCCCGAAACCAGATTATCTGTACAATGATGCTGCAAGTGGGTAGGATGGTAACGCTTCATTGGTGCTGGGCGAGAATCCAACTAGTACGCTCCAATCCGACTGTAGGCGTACAATTCTCGCCTTTGTATGCGTTGGAAGTGTCATTTACAGAGGGACTCCAGCCAGCATCATTATTGACATTGAGTGATGATGGCCAAGAATAATAACCAAGTTTGATTGGATAACGTTTTCTGGATAACACCAATTTACAGCGGACGATTTGCGAAATTCGCACTGCACAAGGTTGCAACCTATCTGGGTTCTAAATTTTAGGTTGCGGATAGAATAGAAGTGGCGTTTGCGAAATCTGTATTATGTACAGTAAGTTATAGAGTTAGCTATCACCTGCGCTGAATTCACGTAATTAAAATATACACAGGCATGCAAATTTTCATAGATTTTTATAATGTGGGCCCCTATAAAAGGCAAAAAGCGTCCTCGATGCCCTCGACAGTGGTCGAGGGCATCGAGGACGCTTTTTGCCTACTACAGTACGCATCAGCTAAAGCCTGTAAAAAATATGAGGTCCAAAACCGCTCCATACAAATCTTCAAATGAAAATTATCAGTGAAATAGCTCTATAAATCGATAGTTTAGCGCAAGACGAATCGACTATAATAGAAGCCAAACATGGAAATTCGCAAAATTGACAAAACGTATGAAACGTTCGTTATTCACGTTACTTTAGTCGTCATTTAAGCCTTATATTTTTAAACAATGAATTTACCAGTACTTGTTCACCCTGGCATTGCCAAAAAAGGTGCAAAACACAATAACTGTAAATGCAATTAACAGTAAACAACTCGGATGTTGATGATGACCCTGAAATCCAATCCTGGTACAAATAAGCGTGAAATCGTTTCACTTGATGCTGGCGACCCGTAACTGCTCGAGCCGTTTCTTCGCTTGAAACCGCCAAACCACCCTGCTCGCCAAAACGCACACACCCCTCGCTCAAACCAGCAGCTTCCTTTCCGCATCAGATACGCTCTCTTCATGGCCGCTCCGCAGTTTCCATTAGACCCTGGGCTGGCGGCGCTAATCATCCTGGAATACGACGGCGACCGCAACGCCAACCATTGCTTTCACGGGCACGGGCACGCGACGTTTATCAACGGTCAGGTGTACGAGGGCGAGTTCTGGGACGGTCGCATGCACGGACGAGGGCGGCTCGAGTGGCCAGATGGAGTAGTGTATGAAGGAGACTTTGAGTACAACGAGATCTCAGGGTCGGGCAAGTATGTGTGGCCAGACGAGAGCTGGTACGAGGGGGCCGTGAAGGGGGGCAAGCGACACGGCCACGGATACTTCCAAAGCAGCAACAAGATCACCACGTACGAGGGCGAATGGGTGGACGGCAAGCAGGACGGACTTGGGCGGATGGTATACGATGAGCACAACGGCATCGAGTACGATGGCGAGTGGAAAGCAGGGGTCCGCGACGGCCACGGCACGATGAAGTATGGCACTGGCAACGTCTACGAAGGTACGACAGTAGGTACTACTACAACTAGTAATAATAGTAGTAGGGTATATATAGTATTGATCACACTAGTAGGGGGGGTACATAGCATATTCAAACAAAGATGGGAGGGGGAAGCTCACACATTTCGTAGGACGCTGGGCAAACGGCGTCAAGTGCGGTCAAGGCACAATGCACTGGTTCGACAGGATGGAAAAATATGACGGCGGCTGGCTGGACGACAAGCAGCATGGACATGGGGTGCACGTGTGGAAGGCCACGGAAAAACGGGGCAACCGGTACGAAGGCGAGTTTGCCGACGGTGTGCGCGACGGCTACGGCATCTTTTACTATGCGAATGGGGCTCGATACGAAGGACATTGGGATACGAACGTGAAGAACGGCCTCGGGTTATTCTTCTTTGAAGACGGCACGATCTACGAAGGTAAGGGCATCGTACGGGGTATATGTTTTTGTCTTGTCGATTTGGACTACTTGGCGTACGTCTCGGTTGAAAATGAAACCTGATGGGGGCTGGATATACTGTTTGCTTGAAAGCGTTCGGAGGCTGGGGGGGTTCGTACAATCGACAAATCTGATTCTGGATACTCTCGTGTTCGTTCACACACACACACATCTCATCGGATTCTGGCTACTTGTGTGGACCGTTCCAGGAGAGTTTGTCCATGACCGCATGGTGGATTTGAACGACAACCGCAAACAGTCGTCGGACACGATCCCCACCATTTTGCTCTACGTGGACGATTTGTTGCGGGGCGACGAAAAGGAGCGCGCGCGGGGGCTCAAAGCCGTCCAACATGCTGTACGATTATTATGTGTTTGATTGTACTTGTCGTCCAATCAAATCATATATGGGATGGTTAGGGTATGGGAAATAAAAAATATTTTTTTAGAAATTGACCCGATTGAAAACTATTAAATATTGTATTGCATGGGTTGGCGAACGACAAGTATTGTACAGTATGTATATATATTGTATTGTCTATTTGTCGATTAGTTAAATTGAACTACTCCGGAGAAGTGTATTACTTGGATACAAAAAGATAAGATATATCCTAATTATTGAACGACAACGATTGCATGGCATCGCGAATTGCCACAAATTCTATGTAACGTTATTGAATTGTCTACTACGTAGTAGTACTCCAGAGTACTTGTCAATTATTTACATGAACAATTGTATTTTTTTATAGAAAAACTCAGATATAAATATTGTATTGGCACACGTTTAATACCCCGCGAAGTATTGTAGTATGGGATATTGTGCTTTCAAGCTAAATTTGGTGTTTTCGGTAGATTCGACTAACGATGTTAAATCTACCTGAAATCGTCGGGACGTTGTTTTACTTAACCTAACTATACTCACTGTGAATCTGTCAGATACAATGTTGAACTCTTTGTGCAATGGAGAAGCATGGCAATGCACCGGATACACCCACCTGCAATTTGATTGGTCGAAAGGTTTTATTCGAAATAAAATTCATTGGCGACTTCGGTTCGTCAATATAATTGTCCCGCACGTACAATCAATTCTATTCTGTATTGTGCTTTCGAGTGAAATTTCGAGTTGTGGTGTGGTTTCTCGTTGGAATTTAAATCGATTTGATTGGCTACCTCAGGTGAGCTCAAAATTATTAGCCAATCAAAACTCTCTCGATGAAATTCAACCAATCAGATCGATTGTGGATCGGTTTGGCTGGCGCGATTCGATTGCACCCCCTCCCCAAATTTGTATCAAATCGACAATATTGAATTGCCAATTCTTTTATCACCAATTAAGTTTTTTCCCATACCCTGATGGTTCTTCGTTCGACAGGTGCTTCGCGTAAACACAGACTTGCGCAATGTGTACCGCCACTATGCGTCCTGCGCCGGCACATCGACGCCGCACGCGACGAGTGAAAACAATGTGCTCATGGAAATGAGGGAACTGTGGCGATTTGCAGTGGAATGTCGGCTCAATGCTAGCATGGGCAAACTCAACCGCAAGCTGCTCGTGGTGCGGAACGCCCAGAACAAAGCGGTCAAGCGGCTTCGAGTCCAGCGCGAGCGAAAGGTAGGATGACCAATATATATATATGTATAACCGAGTGGGTTGCATTTGTATTATCGTTGACTCAAGGAGAGAGCGATCAATTGATGTGTAGTTTCTATTGAAACGGATAGTTGAGGACTACTAGTACGTAGCAAAGTACTCAAGGGCAATGTTGCCATCGATATTTGCATAGAACGTTACATAGCTAGGTACCTACCCAGATACCCAAGGGCAATATGCCAAAATGGGCAATTTGCCGTTGACGCGATGTACACGAGTATTATTGGCGAAGGCCGAGTCTGGATGCCACGGATAATTTGATGTCAAATAATATTCTGACAGAGAATTCTTTTTTCAAATGGGAGGTGAGAAAATATTTTGATGTGACCTATGGATGCCATGATGGAAGGAGAACTATCGATAGAATAACATGAACTACGTAGTATATACTTTGGAGTAGGTAAAAAATGGACAGTTGCAGTTCAAACTTTTTCTGTCAGAAAACATTTAAAATTCGACGTATAATGTCACTTTATATATGTCAGATTTGGTAGTCAAACACACAAATGCTGTAATTTGAAAAATGGTCATAATATTTCCGAAACGTTGTAAAACGAGGTGTTTTCTGGCTTTCTTTGTGGCAGCCAGAGTGGCTTTAATATTGTCCTTTTTACCCAAAATTTGGCTGACTTTTGTGCTGCCTCGCCAAATCTATCGATCGATTTTCTTTGTACATAATTTTGTATGTACTGTACAAAGGGGTTCTGTGGTGATTGTATGTATTCACACGAATTGAAGTCACACACTCATTCGACGTTGATGAGGGTTGTTTCCAGCAACCTGATTCGCTAAATCCTTCTGCCGATGCATTCTCTTGTGTACATTGATTATTTGGTGTTGTGTCGATTCCTTCTCGATATCGCTCCAGTTTAGAATATAAACACACAACCATATGATCAAAAAGGTGAACAATCAAAAATTATATATATATATATATATATATATATATGTTGTAGACGCGCACGAATTCCCGGGCATTGGATGCAATCGTAACGCCGCGGGAAAAGTGGACCGACGTCCATGACCCAGATCGGGTGGTTTTGTTCAGAGAGTTTTGCGAAATCCTCGTGCGCGTGGCGTGGGATGACGCGCTCGAGCTCGGCGAGGTCTAGTGGCTGGCACGAGTAATAATATAGTTAAAAGTGCTTGCACTTTAGGTTCACATGTCGGTGGCGGATGCGTTTACAAAACTGTACGACAACTACATCCACGACCATGCAGCTACCCCCATGGTACGAAAATCACCATCGCTTGTCGTATGAGATATATGTGTGCTAGAAAAAATATAGAACGCATGTCTTTATACAAGATAAATTTTTATATTTTTATATATTTATAAATATAAAAAAACTATTGTATATATAGTTACGTTTCAAGAAGGGCCGATGAGTAGTAGACTTGGAGATTTTATTGTGTTTAGGCACCCATCGAAGCGCTGGAGATTCAAGTGCACAGCATTGAAATGCAGACTGTGTTTCACAAGTTCCACGAGAGTTTGGAGTTAGTGTACCTGCAATATGCCGCCCAGGACGGAGCGGCGACGATGGCGTCGAGTAGTACGCTGACGCCGGAGAACGATATCGCGATGACGGTGCGCAGCTTTGTCAAGCTCTTGCAAGACTATGGGGTGTTGAAACAGCTTAGCATCCGGGATACGCTCAAGGTACCCCCAAAAAAAAAAAAATGTATTGTGGATTCGGCACAAATTTGGAGATATCCGTTGAATTGAATCATGCCGCCGAATCGAATCACGAATCGACGACGCTATTGGCGAATCCATTTTTGAGTAGATTTCATTGGCACTTTCAAAAAGGACAAGTTTAGTCAACCAATCAGAACTCCTCCAGCGTGATTCAATATTTTGATTCGACAAACCACGCAGCGTTTGAAAGTTAATATAGCGAATTCACAATACATATATATATTTGGACAAACAAGTGTTTGTAGGCCATTCGCAAAGCGTACGAAGTTGAAGTTCGCGATGGTGACAACGACGATGACGTGGCACCGCAACACTCGGACGACCTCGATCCGTTTGCGATGGACTCCGACATGATTTACCCCGAGTTTCTTGAAAACTTGACCAAAGTTGCGCTCGTGATTTGCCCCCGCAACCTCCCGCTGCCCGTGATCACGGCCCAATTCATCAAGTCCAACTTTGACGACGTTTTGTTCCCCAAACGAGGCAACAGACGCCACAGCACCCTCGACTTGCAGCAATCAATTGCATAAGCAGACCATAATAAATGCGTACCAGTACTAGCTATGTAGTAGAAGTACCCCGGTTTATACCTTCTAGCCGTGCAGACTTGCCATTGATTTACCCCTCCATACAGTACAAAAAATGATGGAACCATAGTACTAGTAGGTAGCGACAATACTCTAGTCCTTTTGCTACCGTCGTCGCTGTTGGTTGCGTTACTCGTTACTTCCCCACCAACCCCAAAACTCTATACTGTTCTTATATACTACTTCGAAGTACGTAGTAACGAGTTAGGGCCTGTTCCACATAGATATTTGTAGCAAATGAAAAAGTCGTTCCAAGAGCAGTTTCTTATGTTTTTGCCACTTTTTCTGCGATGTTTTTACTCTACCCACTATACCAAAAGTAGAAAAAAAAGAGGTCCTTGTCGACGTTGTCTAAATCGTGAAAAAAATGGAGGTAAATCGATTTGGATTGGCTCATTGATATTTCTGAAACTAATTATCCCATACTACCCCAGTGTACAGTAGTAGGGTGTACGGCGTAGTAGGTACAGTGTAGACTTTTCCCTTACTACCGGGTACTACTGTGTAGTACTTCCAGTTAGTAAATCAACTCGACATGTTCGCCACGATTCCCGTGCATTCAAAGTTAATTATTTCCAATAGAATTCAAGAATTTATATGATTGGATAAAATATAAGCCTACACCTTCAAACCTTATGGTGGGAATAGTACTAACTTAAAGTGGGGCTCGTCTGTTTTCAAATCAAGTAAATATTGTTACTGCGTACATATAATATTGCCCTAGAAATCAATAATTTTGTTTGATCGAAGGGGTAAAATTCCCATACTGAATACAAGGTTCAATTTCGGCCGATCGCCTGTTTGAGCGCTTAACTTTGACATTCTATTTGCCCTGATCCAAACTCTCATACTTGATTTGTATTCGGGCGATGATATAAAGCTCAAAAAGGTGAGTTCGGGACTGCAACTTTCACGTCGAGATAATTTGAACTTCGCCAGATATGGTTGATTGTATGGAGCTAAAAATCGGCAAATCACTGATCCGTCACGTTATGGCGTTTTGAAACCTCCTCAACTAGTACTACTAGTAGTAATTCCCGCTTGGAATTATTGGATTTCGGTTAAAACTCTTCTAGGACGACGTGTATCAATTTTGATCCGATTTATTGAATTCGGTCCCAAAATGGCGTGTTTTGGGCGAGAATATTGCAATATTTCAGGTTACTAGACGGCCTCTAAATATATTGATATTTATTCTCAGTTTCAAGTTATTGTGCTTTCGAGTGAAATTTCGTGTTGTGGCGTGGTTTCTCGTTGGAATTTAAATCGATTTGATTGGCTACTTCAGATGAGCTCAAAATTATTAGCCAATCAAAACCTTCTCAATTAAATTCAACAACCAATCAGATCGATTGTGGATCGGTTTGGTCGGCGCAACGATTCGATTGCACCCCTCCCCAAATTTGTATCAAATCGACCATACTATCTACAGTCCGCGCCACATAAATAGACCCATACAGTTTTTCGGGCGCAACTCTTGACCTATCACAGTGCCATGAAAACTAAAAGAAACAAACGATAGCTTATGATTGGCGGAATATTTTGACATACGACTTGCCGCCATCCGACCTGTGTGTCGTTCAAAATCACCTCAAATCTGAATTGCCTTCCTGGACACCACGCCAGTTGAATAGACCCAACCATGTTCAAGTTAAAGATGCACACATCCACGAGATCTAGGGCCTAGTACAACTATCTACCAATACTTCATTGAACATACAAAGTCTCCCAATTCGGCCAAGAATTGGTTTTGTAAACAGGTGTGTTTATTCATTTCAAGAGGTACTAAATACATGTTGTAGCGCTGCTTGAGCTCCATGTATGTACATGTATGCATCACATCTGTACGAACGTTCGTCTCAACAGGACATTAGAGTTTTGAAATCCTATTCAAAATTGAATACGTACGCTAGAATGTATGTATACCACCAACTCACGCATGATTATTCATTTGGTCAATGCATTCTTGTCAAACAAATCTGATACCCGACGATGATGTGTTCGTGATTACTTTTTAGGGTGGCGCGACATGGCTTTTTTGGCGTTTTTTCTGTTTTTCAGCGCCTGTTTGTGCTTTCGTCGAAAGTCCACCGTGTATATCTTTCGCATCGACACCCACGCAGCTTCGTGTTCGGGGGTCCACTGTTCCGGCTTGAAAAATGTACGTCCAAACGCGAGCACTTCGGCCACCGGTCGCTTGATCGCCGTTGTCGCGCATCCTTGTTCCTCCTCTTCTTGTTCATTCTCCCCGTCCGTGCTGCCGTCGTCATCCCGGGTACTTTTGGCAAAATGCCACGCCTCATCGTCGCCGTGGTTGGCTTTCGTGTGGTCGTCAGCAGTCGAACTAGTCGACCAGTCCTGAGCCTCGTTTTCCACGGGGGGTTCAAACATGGATGCAAAGCTAAACACGGACGATGTTTGGGCTGCACTGATTGCGAGGCCATCTAAAGCCGGCTCCATCTCGTCGCCATCCTCCGAGTTGGCTCGCACGCGTGAAAACATGGTCGAGAGGTCGGACGTGGCCGTAAAGTAGCGTTCCGTGGACACGGGCGGCAGCGGCGCGTCGGTCCACTTTGCCGTGGTCCCCGTCTCAAAATCGTCACTTTCACTGTCATCATTGTTGTCACGGTGACGACGGGACTGAGACGTGGTTTCGTCAGTTGGCGCCACCGCTTCCATCGTTTTCGCCGCCGCCGCATCTCGAGGATCGTACCGACGCATCGACGCAAGCCATCTATTTACATGGACAACGCACCACCGGTGATAAATATATATATATATTTGTAGGTATCGTATTGGAGATATATCATATTGAACATAGTATCATATATTATAGATATCGTATTTTAGATATCCAATTCATGAATTCCTCCAATGACTGAATTCCTTCACGACCAAATATCCAAACCAACTACACGGCCAGCCCAGCATGCAAATTGCACCAATCCCACAAAAAATATATCACTATGATCCTTCCCATGGTCGATACATTACTTGTGTCGTTATTCCACAAATATTTTTATATATACCCCCATCAGTACAAATATGTAATATATACGCACAAATATATGTATATAACATTGTCGATACATTACTTGTGTCGTTATTCCACAAATATTTATATATATATACCCCCACCAGTACAAATATATAATATATGCGCACAAATATATTTATATAACATTGTCGATACATTACTTGTGTCGTCAATCCACAAATATCTATATATATATATATATGCATTTCAATACTACACAAGCACACCTATATAAACGTCGTATCGACCCCAACAAAAAACGCTACACATGTACATGCATCCTCACCAAATACTATATATATATATGTAGTTATATATATATATATATATATATATACATAACTAAATAATATATATATATACAACTAACTCTCCATACCCGAGTTGTTTTTGATCAGGCACTTGGCCCATGGTCCATTTGCCCTTGTCGATTTTCATGTCGGGAAATAAATCCTGGAGCATCTCCAGCGCGCGAATCTGCTCGGCTTTTTCCTCGGCCTGCTGGGCTGCCACGTCACGGTCGTCTATCACTTTCCACGCCTGGATCGAGTCGTCCACAGGGTCCACGCTGATTGGTGGGGCTGCTGCCACGTCATCACCATCGTCGCCCGCAAACTCGTCCATGAACCGCTCATCCAATCGAAATCGATCGTCGCCTACATATCCACCAATCAAAACCCAGCCAACAACCTCCACCCCCATCCAAAATTTAAAATATATATCCTACATGCAATACACTATCATACAAGACACGGCAGTCATATAACATACCGCCAAATCGCTTTTGCAAATCAAACAATTTTTTGCCCTCGACGCCAGCAAACTCGGGGCGAAAGGCCACCGACGAGTTGGCTCCACCCAATAAACTGTCCTCATGATCAGACTCGTCAGACTCGATAAACAGCGCCTTCTTCTGTTTGTTTATGATGGGATCATCTCCGAAGCCCACAGACGGCGCCACCACCTCGGCCTGTGCTTCGCCGTCGCTGTCGAATGTGATCTTGGAATTGGCCGCCGCTACTGCCACCGTATTTGTGCTTGCTTTTGCTCTAATTAGGTCCTTCTCAGCTATCGCCGCCAGACGACGTGCATTTGCGTCCATCCGACGACGCCGCTCGTTCTCGTCGGTCCTATGAATTTCACTTTGTGCAAAACATATGATGGGAATATCAACAGCTATTGATTGGCCCATTGACTCAAATGTCCATATGTGGATGTGAAAAGCATCATAATATGTATATAAATCAAAATGTATCCATATATATATATCACTGGATCAAGTTGGACAAAATGGCTTACAACGTGAGGCGACTAGACGGGGTTGATGCAGGGTGTGTGGTGGAAGCAACGTCACTCTCATTTCCACTCTCATTTCCACTCTCATTGCCATCGACATGGCTACAACAAGGCATTTGATGACGTTATTAGAATGGGGGACGAGAGTTCTCAGACTCTCTATATATATAGTACATACAAGATATATATATATTTATATATATAGTACATATGTATATACAAGATATATATATATATATAGTACATATGTACCTTGTACGAATCTGGGCGTTGGATGGGAGATTCGTAGTACCTGCCACGGGATCTGCGACACTGTTCCTGCTGCTATATCATCACAAGCAAAATTACAACATTAGGATGACGACGAGTACGTTCACGACGGGATACCTAATCATGTCATGGTCTTCGTCGTCGTCGCTGGTGTCGGAACTCGGTTCTTTCACGTCGTTCTGAGCTCTAAATCGAACCACCACCACCGTCCATTCAACCAATACATAGCTGGTACGTCTTCATTGTGTACGTACTGTTCATTGTCACCAATATCGTCACCAATATCGTCACCGTCACTGCTTTCCGAGCTCAACGCGGCCGTTGATGCCGTTCGAGAGGGGCTAAAAAGTATACATATCATGAGTCAATCCTCGTATCCATTCGATTCGACATTTCGAGTGAATGGCCAATCAAATAAATTATAATTCTTTTTATTTAATAAATAAAACTTTAAATTTAAGTAATAATATTTTAAAAAACAAATTTCAAATAGACTAGCTTATTTTACAGCAGCTACAATGATTATTGCAGTACCTACTGGTATTAAAATTTTTAGTTGGTTAGCTACAATGTGGGGTGGTTCTATTAAATTAAAAACCCCTTTGTTATTGGTTTTTTATTTTTATCGACACACACTATATACTGATCTCCACCCTTAAACGAAACGGAGCAAATTATGCAATTCACACAGTAAATTAACTCTTACAGGTATTTGCAGGCTGTCTGAACCAACCATTTATACATGCATTCAAGCGCTGGGCGTCTCCAAGTCAGAGCTGAGTATGCCAGTGCGTCTCCAGCAGTTTCTCACAGTGGAAATGATGTCATCCATTTCAATGCCAAACGATTCAAGTGTTCGAATTTTGAAAAAGTCATCACCTTCCGATATGGTTGGATAATATAAAGTTTCAAAAATTATCAAGTTTACCCCGTTTCGTTTAAGGGGGGAGATCAGTATATCGATGGGCCAATCAAAAGAAATCATATCCACCACCCGAATCACATCATATTTCTTGGTGCAACCATATTTCGTCCATGGGACTCCAATTAGTGTGACAACAAACTCGGCTACCGTTATATTACGACATATACAACCTTCACAATAGTTTCAACCAACCACAATTGATATTGATTTACCAAGTTAGCGTTTCACA
>NW_009798280.1:787347-791211 GCF_000520075.1 Aphanomyces astaci
TAAAACTTTAAATTTAAGTAATAATATTTTAAAAAACAAATTTCAAATAGACTAGCTTATTTTACAGCAGCTACAATGATTATTGCAGTACCTACTGGTATTAAAAAATTTAGCTGGTTAGCTACAATGTGGGGTGGTTCTATAAAATTAAAAACCCCTTTGTTATTGGTTTTTTATTTTTATCGACACACACTATATACTGATCTCCACCCTTAAACGAAACGGAGCAAATTATGCAATTCACACAGTAAATTAACTCTTACAGGTATTTGCAGGCTGTCTGAACCAACCATTTATACATGCATTCAAGCGCTGGGCGTCTCCAAGTCAGAGCTGAGTATGCCAGTGCGTCTCCAGCAGTTTCTCACAGTGGAAATGATGTCATCCATTTCAATGCCAAACGATTCAAGTGTTCGAATTTTGAAAAAGTCATCACCTTCCGATATGGTTGGATAATATAAAGTTTCAAAAATTATCAAGTTTACCCCGTTTCGTTTAAGGGGGGAGATCAGTATATCGATGGGCCAATCAAAAGAAATCATATCCACCACCCGAATCACATCATATTTCTTGGTGCAACCATATTTCGTCCATGGGACTCCAATTAGTGTGACAACAAACTCGGCTACCGTTATATTACGACATATACAACCTTCACAATAGTTTCAACCAACCACAATTGATATTGATTTACCAAGTTAGCGTTTCACACAAATATAAAACTTGCAACTTTGGGCTAAAAAGGATGATATAGCGTCTTACAAGTGTACGACCATGAACTAGGGTACGTCGTACATTACGTACATTATGACTGGAGAGGTCACTTGGGGATGGTTAGCCATCACATCATGGTCGTCGTCGTCGTCGCTGCTGCTTTCCGAGCTCAAGTCAGCCAACTCAACGGGTTTGTGGCTACACGGCAACGTTAATATGGTTGTGAGGAGTTAGCCAATCAGATTGCAGGAAACAACCAGAAGCAACCAAGTAAAAAATTAGTGTGTGACTTCAATTAGTGTGATACAAACATCCCCTGTTATATACAACATTCAATATCGATCGATCGATAGATTTGGCGATTCTGCACAAAAGTCAATCAAATTTGGGGTAAATGGACAAGATATTGACACCGCCATCGTACGGAGCTTTAGAAAGGGAGACGCTCTTGGTAGCCGTCGACGACGATGATGGCGCGGTGGCAGCCGGCGGCGGCGATGCGCTGCGTTAGATGGACGGACATGTTTTAGCGCGTTTCAACGGAAATGGCGAATATGGACAGACCTGTCGTCGTCGTCCTCTGGGTCAGATTCGATGGCGGCGTTGGTCATGACAGGAGCGACTTCCTTCGTGGCGCGCGCTGCCGCTACGATCGCCTGCACGACCACGGTACCATGTCCGTCGTCGTCAAACGTGACCTT
This sequence comes from Aphanomyces astaci, assembly GCF_000520075.1. Lineage (NCBI taxonomy): Eukaryota > Oomycota > Saprolegniomycetes > Saprolegniales > Verrucalvaceae > Aphanomyces > Aphanomyces astaci. Next base: position 788,763 of record NW_009798280.1, read on the forward strand.
GGAGCCCTTGAACCTGTGTTGTGCGTTCGATTGAGAGACATTCGTAGGGATGATAGACATATAGCGCGTACCTTTTGGAAGGTTTGAGATTGAGCTCGGTCGCCGCGGGCTCGACGGTTGCATGCGAAGGGACGCGCGCGGCTGCGATGGCCTCCTTGTGCGCGGCGGTGGCCTCCCACTCGTACGCCAGTCGAGCCAAGTAGTCTGGATGCGCAGGTTCCACTCGAAGACGTTTGCCCTTCCACTTGGTGTTGTGATACGCCTGAACGACGGCTTGGACTGCCGCGTACTCGTCGTCGGCGTTGTCCGTGTTGGACTTTAGTTCCAAGTACGCAAAGTCCGTCGCGCTCGAGTTCCGCATGAGATCCACAGTGACCATACTCACATTCGCAGGAAGCACACGCTGGAAGCGGTCCTGAAGGTCGGCCTGCGTCGCGTCCGCCGGCAGCCGGCCCACATACACGCGCACTCCACGCATGTTGAGGTTGCGTGATTGAGCAAGATTGATTGGACGGGTAATCCCTTCATATAAGTACCAGGGCCATTCGTTAATGTAATACTACTTGGGTTTTGTCCCACTAATCGAGTTCCAAAATCCATGCGGGAAATACTATGATGATTGACATACACTAAATGCTGTTGAATATCTCGAAGAACATTGCAATATTGTGCTTTCGAGTGATATTTCGTGTTGTGGCGTGGTTTCTCGTTGGAATTTAAATCGATTTGATTGGCTACTTCAGAAGAGCTAAAAATTATTAGCCAATCAAAACCTTCTCAATGAATTTCAACAACCAATCAGATTATCGATTGTGGATCAGGTTTGGTTGGCGCGATTCGGTTGCACCCCCTCCCCAAATTTGTATCAAATCGGCAATAATACGCGTAACGTTACGTACCGATATGCACAGTTCATTATGTAGAGTGCACTCTAAAGAGACTTATGGTCGCACTACAGTAGGTAATGTAATGAACAGAGTGTACGTAGTGACTACGTAGGCGCTGTGCAATGGTGCGAATCAAAAGTAACGTTTACCTACACTCCGCCCAAAACACTATCGACACCCCCCAAAATTTCTGACTTCTGAAAAAGAATAACGTTAGAAGTAGTTGATTGACAGCTACCTAGACCTTATTGGGTACGACACGAAACAGCATCCATCACGGAAGGATTTGAGCTAGCACACGATAGTATCTATCGACTGTAAAGTTAAATTTTCAATAAACATATTTGACCAAGTAAATTGAAATGCCAATTTTAGCCAATCTGTGAGCAGTTAAATAATCAGCACGATTACGGTAGTATTATTATAATACTACGTAGTATAACAAACGTGTGATCGACAGACACCCTCGGCTTCGCCGACGAAAAAATAGACGGCAAGGAGAACCATGCTGACGCGAGATCCGTCGAATCCTTTTGCCTTGCTACTCGCAAACAAGTGTCTGCCGGGCGAATCTCAGCCGCATTAAATGGTAAAGGTCTACACCATTTTTCGTTTAAGTTCAGGATATTTCCAGTATATTTCGTCCAACGCACAACTGATTCACGCAAGCTTATGTTCGCCAAACATTCAATGTATTTCGTTGAGACCCTACGTCATTGTATTATATTTCGACTAATGTCCGGTATATGTCACCCCCCAGGCGGTATATTTCATACCTTGTTCAATATATTTCAAATGATGATCGATAAATTGACGCAGTAATCGACGGAACGAAGTAGCCAATGAAATTTTCAAAAAAAAGCTTTCGATCAATCAAATTATAGGCATATCCGGTGCATCGCCAAACTTCTCCATTTGGCAAAGAGCTCAACGTTGTATCGGACAGACAGTGAGTATATTTAGTTCAAGTAAAATGACGCTCGACGATTTCAGGTGGATTTGACGTCGTTCGTCGAATCTGCCGAAAGTACGAAATTTAGCTCGATAGCACAATACAGTATCTATGATGTCCTTCGATTTACTTGATTTGCTTCGAAAATCGAAATAGATGGATCATCATTTGAAATATATTGAACAATGTGTGAAATATACCGCCTGGGGGGAGACATATACCGGACATTAGTCGAAATATAATGCAACGAAGTTGGGTCCCGACGAAATATATCGAACGTTCGGCGAACATAACGCACATGGCGTGAATCAGTTGTGCGTCTGACGAAATATACTGGAAATAACCTGAACTTAAACGAAAAATGGTGTACTGAAGTAATATGGTGCAAGAAAGCTAGAAACCACGAAGTGGCCAAATTCTTGGAATCGAATTTGAAAGGTTTTCGGGCACTCTTAACCTATACCTAACCTGCAAAATTGCATGTCAAGTGAGCGATTGGCTGATTGGGTTTTTGATTTCCAACATTCTTTTGAAACCATGAAATTCGCGTTTGCGAAGCCCACAGGTCGATTCAGGCCCTGAGACTGCGTTTACACCAAGTCCCTGAAAT
>NW_009798280.1:795311-799295 GCF_000520075.1 Aphanomyces astaci
AAAAGTTGACCTCGTCCATATATTCCTAAGAGAGGAGGGGCCAGGGAAAATTTTAATATCTCAATCATTTCTTTGTATAAACTCAATCCGAGACACAAGTTCTCTTCCTCTTGTCCAGCTCTATCGATTTTGTGGTCTTAGCATTCCTACTTTTGAATCCCCCAGGAGGAATAACTTCCCAAGTGGGACTCAAATTCTCGTCGTAGGCTTCTTGCACCATATGTTTGTTGAAAGTTCTACTTTACACTCGATAGATAATCGTGTTCTAACGTTAGCTCAAATCCTTCCGAGATAGATGCCGTTTCGTGTCGTACCCAATATGGTCTAGGTAGCTCAATCCAAGTGCTGTACGTTTTCCAGAAGTCAGAAATTTTGGGAGGTGTCGATAGTGTTTGGGCGGACTGTATGAACTGCATACATCGAACATTACGCTGACACGTACGTTAGTGTCCTTTTGGAGCTCAAATGTAGCATATTAATCCAATGCCCCTTTAGGTTTTGTTGCACATTGTTTGGTTGTACATATCGCCAATGCACCACAGCCGTCACTTTTCATCTGCGATTTTCTCCAAGAACGACTTGAGCTCGAACGTGACTGTCCAATGGGGGATTGCTGCCCCAAGCTTGCGCAATCGCTCAATCAACCGGATGAACTTCTTCACGGGACCAGACTCACCCCCCTTGCCCTTGCCCCGTCGGAGGCATTCCTTGGACACGATAAAGTGGAACGTTTGGATGGGTTCGTGTTTGTCCCATGCCAGCCCCACGTAGTGTTCGTCCCAGACGATGCCACACACTTCGTTGGACTGGGCCATCGTGTACTGCGTTCCCCCTGTGGGGGTTTTCGCATGGGTTCCAGGGGCCAGTGGCGCGTATTTCATGATGTGACACATAAGCTGCGTTACCGTGGCAAACCCACTGAACCCCCCTACATGATCATGTTTTACAATCAATGAGGAAATATATTTTAAGAAGGGGGGATGTTCTATTTACCGTGGGGCTGGTCGGGGGCGCCGTGGGGGGCGTGAAAGGCATAGTCAGCCTCGGGGAAGTTCTTGGCGATTTGGTGCCACGTGGCGTCGGGGTACTCGTAGCTCAGGGGGACGTTCAATTGGTACAAGGGTACCCCCCACGTGCCATACAGTCGGTCTTTTTCAATACTAGCTTGGCAGTCAAACAAGAACAAGTTCCACTCGCTCGTGACAATGGGATGGTCACAGGGCACGAGTTCTCGAATGCGAAGGGCAGCAATGGCAATTTGACGTTGAGTGCGGTCGTTCCGGGTGTCTTTGATCAAATGCTCCATTTGATTGCACAGCGCGGCGGTTGAGGGGTACTTTTCTGGGATCTTGCGCAGTGCTTGGATTCGCCAGTTTTCATTGGGGTCGTATTTGCGGTTGATGAACGAAATGCTCTCGGCCAAGTTGGACACGCGAAGGGCAATGTCCTTTGCGAACGCGGTCAAGTGCTCCAAGTCCTGGGCCTCCATGTCCCACACAAACCGAATCGGGCCAAACATTCGCTCCTGGAAGCACCACGCCCGCATGAGGTAGTCGCGCGGCGGCATCGTCGGCTGCAGCCCCGCCCCCAGCACAATCGACGTCGCGTTCGCGTAGATCTGGCCCATGATGTTGACTTGCGCGATTTTGTCCGAGTCGCTGGACTGATCGATGCACACATAGTCGAGCCAGATGTTGCCCAGAGAGGTCACGTACTGTTCCAAATTGACCACTTCTTCCGGAAACAACTCACACGTGTAAGGTAGCTCGTGGTCGCAGTGCACAGTGTACGTGTCGCATTGAACACGGTTTTGCCACCGGTGCGAAATGGCAAAGTGGGAGTGCGATATGGTCACCCGCGTGCACTTGATGACGCGATCCTTGGACGAGAGGGAAACTATCACCCGCGCTTGCGCGTCGGTGCCAGTGGTGACCAAGGAGGCAGGGATATCGGTGTGGTAGATCACACTGGGCGGTACAACGTGTCTGTGGTGGTCGACGCTGATGCCGCCACCCATGGTGTATGTACCGTCGAGGGCGAACTATCGTTCGTGGCTGGTCCGTCGGTTACGCTTGTAACTGCTCGAAATAGTTTTGGGGGTTTACTCTGAGTAACGTTACTTACAATTAGTATTAACTGTATCGTTAACACACTCGAATTGATGACGTCATCATGGTGATTAGCCGCGCCCTTCCCCTGGCGACCCCCCGATTATACGATTATACCGTAGTACTACTATTCATATTAATAGTATCGTATCTACTCCAGTACTACAGACTAATAAAGTATGGAGTAACATTATAAGGTAGTATATATATATATATATACCGGTATGCACAGGGTTTGCGCAATACAGTAACGTTACTAAGCTTATAATGTGCAACCAAATGCACCCATCGCATCCATTATCCCAGTTTATCCCACTTCGACATGTCCTGAGCTTACTCTCAACCAGGTTTACAGTATACCAGTGAAATCTAGACGGTACTACAGTAGTTAACCAGGTTTGTCCCAGTGGATGGACCCAAAATTAGACTTGTGTGTGTGCCGATCACATTAATTTCAGTCATACACTAATTTACTGTTAATACTGTACTGTACTAGTAGTGTTTTTGTCGAAGAGTGGTTTTGATTGGCCAGCTTGATTAGTGTTTCATTTCTCCATCAAATAGTGTAGGTTGAATTCGTGGGATACATTCCTTTCGGTAAAGTACCAATACAGCTGCCATTTTTACTGCAGGTGCGCCTTCAAGATATGGTCGATCACCGCTGGATGCAACAAGCATGCGTGGTGGTTCTCGCGACATTCCTGGTCGTGGCCGTTGCTGCTTCAGGGAGGAAACGAAGCGCTGCTAAAGAGGACGACCCTCCACGATCGTCTTCTAGCAGTGCCTCCACCACCGACGGGCCTCGCCATCGACAACGTTCGTCGTCCGAGGTAGCCTCACTTGTCCTTCGTGTACACATGCATGATTGAATGATGCTCGCGTAGAAGACGTCAACCACGAAAATGCATGAGCTGGGTATCTCCATGGCTCGACTCTCTGCCCTTCCCCGTCGGATTTCGTCTACCATGAGCAATCCAGCCTCAGAGGTGGAGCATCCAGCGTCGTCATACATACATACCCCCTTCCTCTCACAATTGTTGTGTTCCACAGGAGTACGACAAGAAGACGGACTTGTTCCACGAAGGACGCAACCAAGGGGGCAAGCTTGTGGTCATCATGGTCGGCCTGCCCGGGCGCGGCAAGTCGTACATGGCTCGCAAGGTACGTATTCCGACGTCGTACGACATGCTTGAGCGTTCGCAGGTCGCTCGCTATCTCAACTGGATCAACTACTCCACCCGGGTGTTTAACATCGGCAACTACCGCCGCAAACTTCTCGGAGCGGACCACAGCGCCAAGTTTTTCGATCCGGACAACGCCGACGGCAAGAAGCAGCGCATGGACATGGCCGAGGCTGCCATGGATGTACGTACTTGTAGCAATTTCTGAGTCTTTCTATTGTTTGCAGGTAGAAGTATTATGAATCGACGTCTTTTCAAATAATATTTAATATATATATAATCGGTGAAATCATCATTTTTCTAAATGATAGGATATGCTGCAATATTTGAGCAACGAAGGCGAAGTCGCCATCTACGACGGTACGAACTCGACGTTGGAACGCCGCCTGTGGATCCAAGTATGTGTCATCTATATAAATACAAATATATATATATATATATTTCCAGTTCAGAACTATATAACTATTTGAGGATGTACTATATACAATGTTGCTACCTAATAGTTGAAAGTGTGGATATATATATATATATATAAAATTATACACCTTATGACGCTTTGGCTTGTAGGATCGAATCTCTCAAACCGATGGGTTCCACTTGCTCTTTATTGAAAGCATTTGCGAAGACGAACGCATCATTGAGCGCAATATCATGTAAGGGTGAACATTTTGAGATATATATATATATATATATAT
>NW_009798280.1:802300-850905 GCF_000520075.1 Aphanomyces astaci
ATATATATATATATATATATATTGTTGTGCTACTCACTGAAATTGGACTTTTGAGTGAATTTGCCAATTCCTATTAAAGCTAGTACATCCTACTGTATACATTGTTTAGTATATATCAGGTTTTGCGGTCTGACCTGAATCCGCACTTTGGATTGGCAGAAATTCAACCAGAACGAGATTTGATTGGCTGAGGCGGTTCCTTTATTCATTCCCTTGCAACATTCAATGCTACTGGCGTCTCCAGTTTCGAATAATCGATTTTGGACTATATATATATATATTATTTGATGAATAAAACGCGTGGTGGGCGTGTTGTAGTATATGTTTGGCTCATATTTTGTGCCGGGTAGTGACACTAAACTTCGGTCACCCGACTACAAAGCGACGTCCCCTGACGACGCTGTCACAGATTTTCGCAATCGGATTGCAATGTATCGCAAAAACTACGAGGCATTGGGAGATGCGGACGAGATCTTTTCGTATGTGAAAATGATTGACGCGGGAACCAAGGTACTACTGATATATTATATATATATATATATATATATATGGTCTTGTATGTAGTTGATTATGAACCGCATCCACGGGTACCTTCCGATGAAGATCCTGTCGTTTATCAGCAATTTGCACATTGTGCCACGACCAATCTACATGACATGTCATGGCGAGAGCGTCAACTCGGTCGTCCAGCGTCTCGGCGGTAGGATTATCTATATATCAACTATTATTCACGACGATGGATTTGGTTTGAGATATATATATGTCTCCTTGAATCGTTGATTGGGCCGATGATGCGATATATATATATCCGCTGGTGTTGTTTTAGTTATCAAAATCGGAGCATGCACGTCGATGGTTTGAGATGTGCGATATATATATTATATATATATGTATAATCCGCTTGAATTGTTGTTTATTCTATTTATAAATATATATATATATTATTTATTCAGGCGTTTCTATATATATACTGTATCCGTCTTTTTCAGTTATCAAATACTTGGCAAATGTAATATCATCTCATATTTATGCTCTGGACTTGTAGGCGATTCGGACCTGACGCCTCGCGGCATCGCCTTTAGCGAGTATGTAAGGCTCTATATATATCTCATCACTTTTTGTCTTTACCAACACATTGTGTTTGATGATGGCAGCTGCTGCTATTTATGTTTTGTAATATTTACGTTTTCTTGAGAAATATATATATATATCAATTTGCATCGTAATGATTAGTATATATATTTTAAAATATATAGGGCCTTGGGTCAGTTTGTCGCACAGAACGTGTCCAAGGACATGTCATTGTGGTACTCAACGGCCAAATGCGCGCGGCAGACGGCGGCGGCCGTCCCGAGCGACGTGCGGGTGCAGTGGCGGGCGCTGCGGGGCCTCGAGGCGGGCATGTATAATGCACTCACCAAGACCGAGTTTCAGCTACACCATCCCACGTACATATATATATATATATCACACTCGTTTTCCTCGTCTATTTGTATATATATATATGGTGCATTTCACCCAAATTTGGATGTGTGAGGAGTCCTAGCATTCGCATCCCTTTGATACCATTGAAGCTTGTACAAACTATACGATACAAAGATTCATATATAATATTTATATTTGGTTTACCCGTTTATAAAAAAGATGCGTTTAAGAAATATATTTAAAAAATAAGAAAAAAAAATTTTTTCAAATAAAAAATAATCAAAAAGAAATTTCTTTATTCAAATTTAATTTTTCTAATACGATTTTATATAATTCACATTAAATATATTTGTTTATAATAAAATAAACATTTTTTTTATTTTAAAATGAATGAACTTCCATAATGTGACAGTGTGTACAAAGTTCAGGATAAGGGTGGTAATCAACTGGTATATGACGGATTTGACAATAATTATATAAATATATATCCTAGTCGAGGCATCTTCGTATGGGATTATCATCTTACTACACTACTAATCTGCATGTGTGGGTGGCTTCGGTAGCGAACATACACTCCGAGCCGAGAATTGCTTGTGGTAAGTCGACGTAAACAGTGCCCGAGCTTTATTGCCTTCGACAGTATTTGTAGCCAAGAGTTTATAATAATACTGGTTATAGGTACCGGTACCCCCTGGGCGAGAGCTACATGGACGTACTGAGTCGCCTCGAGCCAGTGATTTTCGAGCTCGAACGCAGTCGTGCGCCTGTGGTAATCGTCGCACACGTCGAAGTGCTCCGGTGCTTATATGCCTACTTTCTGGACCTGCCTATCCTGGACATCCCCAACGTCCACGCCCCTCTTAATGAGGTCATTGAGCTGCATACGACCGCGTACGAGTGCTTGGAGAGGCGGCATTTGCTACTGCCACCACCTTGTCCGTAACCTGGCAATCGGCATAAATATAGGATCTGTATTGATGTATGTATTCAAATCGAAGACGACCGTTTGAGTGTTGTGTATTGTCCTCACATATATATATATATACACGAAATACACTACAGATCACACGTCCGACATGTCCTCTACTTGTACCTGTCTGTATATATAGGGACAAGTAGAGGACATGTCGGACGTGTGATCTGTAGTGTCGAGTGGTCGATTACGAAACTGTATTCGATTCCTCGTATGTCGTAGTACTGTTGTAGTAGGATCCTATTGTGAAAGACTACTCTTCATGCATTAGCATCATCATAATGCCCGATTCCTACGGCAAATATGTACTACTATGTGAACACGAAATCTAGTTTTTGGTTTTGAGCGGATATTATGAAAATTATTGATGGTATATATTGAATGATCTGATTACTACTAGTAGTAATATTTAACGTTAGGGAGATTTCGTGTCCTCCTTATCCGGAATGTTTTCACAAGTTGAAGCATATGTTATCCGGAACACTACAACCGACTTATCCGGTTGCGTTGAAATTTCACGCGCGAGTGCCATTTTGAGTTGAAGATGCTTGCAAACGAGCGCACGACACGACGACGCTTGCCGCGTGCGGAAGCCATCGCTGCCGGTGCATCCATGAGATCGTCTACATCGTCGGCAGCTGCAGCACCCACCACGACCCAAGCATCACCTGGTAGAAGAAAGCAAGTGATTCATGTGGCCGACGTCGTCAGGGCGAGGAAGGAGCTGGATGCGATATGGAAGGCCACCCCCGCCAACGCACCATCCATCGATCAAAACGGTGACGCTTCTTGGGGATCTGTTGTCTTGTGTGAAGCCACCACGTGGAATGATTTCGAGCGATGGCTCAAATCCAACGAAGGACGAGTGCGACGGTGGGTCTTTGAGCCTCTGGCTGATAGGCCGCCTGGCAAGGGAAGAGTGGTCATCTACAGCATTCCATCTTCCATTCTCGAAGAAACAGCCGGTTTCGTCAACAGCTCGATCGTCATGCAAATCCAAGAGGCTGGAAATGATATCCGCCTATTCTCTACTGTGCGCTGGAAAGCGTCTCCCACTTGCCGGACACGAGATTTTGGCCAAGAACCCGATGCTTCTCTCACTCCTGTGGGCCTGACGATTGGAGGATCGGTGTTGGCGGCCGGACCTGACTTCCCATATCCCAACGTCATCGTCGAAGTGGCCTACAAGAATGACTCCCTAGAACGACTTCGTGCCAAACTCGACCGTTGGATGAGTGACACTACTTCTGTCCAAGTCGCAATTGGAATCAAGATCGATGCTGCTAGCCCGAGCCGAGTAGCTATCTTGCTCCAACGTGGTCAACCTGTTATGCCACCTGTGGAGTTTGGGCATCCAGACCCAGGCCCGCTTCAGATTTCGTTTCCCCTCGCATCTGTGTACGCTGGTGTGGCGTTACCACCCGCGTTGGCGGGTCTCGGCAATACCCCAATTTCGATTGATTTGATTCAGTTGCGAACCGTGATGGATGAAGCTATCGGGCAAGAACTGCCTGCAGCTCAGTAACACATTTCCGTGTTCTACTCGCCTTGCGACGATATATCAAGCAGAAAATATATCACTTTTACCATATATTCAAACTATTTTGTTTTCACTTGATTAAAAAACAGCCTGTAACTTCACGTTCTAGACGCGAACTATATATCATCGCTTTTGCATCACGCATATTGTACTCCTCCAAATAAAATGGAAGCGATGATTTTTATAAATGTATATAATATTGTGCTTTCGAGAGAAATTTCATTGTGTTGTGGCGTGGTTTCTCGTTGGCATTCAAACCGATTTGATTGGCTACTTCAGATGAGCTCAAAATTATTAGCCAATCAAAACCTTCTCAATGAAATTCAACCAATCAGATCGATTGTGGATCGGTTTGGTCGGCGCGATTCGATTGCACCCCCTCCCCAAATTTGTATCAAATCGACAAAACTATTTATTATACGTAGTAGAACTGTAATTCGCTGGAAACGTCCAAAATCGCGATCAAAAACGGAATTGCGCTGTATGTTCGGATTGGCTGAAAATACTACTGTAAGGGCCAATCAGATCCACTTACAATTGGATTAGCCAATCGCGTTCGATTCGAGATTGTCGGTCTGTACTTACTGAATCCACAATACATGTGTTGGTGATGCTCTCCGAATTAATTTCCCCCCGTTCGCCTCTGGGGGCAACCGAGATGTAAAGCCTCTCCAATTCAACCCATTCTGCTTAACGAATCACCCCTGGGAACATCACCCCTCACATCCCCCCCACTGAACCCTCCCCCCACCTTCACACCACGAACCAAGTAAATTGAAAGGCCTTTATACGAGTGGTCAGACGACATGTCCTTGTAATGGCCGTCATGACGGCTTTGCCCATGCACACACTTCCCCACCAGCCAGCTACTACAGGTTACTGTGCTTCAAGTGTCGAACGAACTCGAGGTCGATTGTGTGGTGGAGTTCGTGCAAAAACGCATCGCGGGGGAGGTGGGGCCAGCTGCCCAAGGTAGTTTGCACGAGCGAATGCGCCGGATCTAGCTGCGCGGCCACCGCTAGCGCCTGGAGCGCTTCGTCCGCGCGCCCCAAGTGCCGCAGCGTGTCGGCAAAGCAGAACCACGTGTCTGCCTTGGAGGTTTTGAACCGGTGGAGGGCGTAGAAGTAGACGACGTACGCCATCAAGTAGTGGCCCAACGATGTGGCTCGCTTGGCCAAGTCCGCCAGCATGTCGGCTTTCGTGAGCTTGGTGCGACTCGCGCCTTGGCACGCCGCCAGCGCGGTCTGCATTCCTATTCCAAATCATGACAATATGTTGATGGCACTATTGTTATGTACTACTACACAACACTGGCATTCATGATAAGCCACCACACAACATTTGTATGAGGATGCTCCTCCATCGTAACGTTAAGAACACAACCAATCTTGAACGAGGCAATGCATCCATCCACCCACTCTGTATTCCAGTAGAAGACACCCACAGTGTATTGTCTGGCATGCAGTGATTTTGCTGTACGATCGAAACTTCTCGACCAAAAGTACAAGATGGTCAAGGGGGGGTACCTTGTTTCGACGCTTCCACGTTGTGACTGCGACCATACCCCACCGCACACAAGACAGTCATGTCAGTCGCTGTGAAGGGCGACGGGGGGGTGTCCAACAGGCAGCCAAAGTACGCGATGCTCTCGTCCCCCCGACCCAAGTGCAGCAGCACCACCGCCACCCACAGCATGGCGGTAGACGCCAGTTGGAACTGCGGAAACACGGCCAGGACGTGGGCGAGGACGTCCAGGCCAGCCTTGTACTCGGCGCGCTCCAACAGTACGATCGCGTAGTCATGCAGGACGTACGGGTCGTGGGGGGTCGCTGGGACGATCGTCGCGTATAAATCGTGCGCGCGCGTCAAGTTGAACCTATCGTACGAGGCGTGCCATGTCTGGTGGTGGCAGTACGCGAGCGCCGCTGTCGTGGGTACGTCTCGCACCAGTCCATTGCGACATGCCCCTGGACGAAACAGATGGGCAGATGAGATGTTCGATTTTCCAAGAACGTTCCCAGTCCAAAAGAAACACACAAGGGGTAGGGTCAACCATGTCGCATGTATGGTCAGGGGTAGGGTCTACATGTCATACGTTCGAGAGAGGCCGCGGCGGCCCACCACTGCCCGATGCCATAGTAATACAGACCCAACGAGCTCAACACGTGGCCTGTCGACGCCGTCGCCGGGTCGTCTATCGCAATCACATGCAACGCTAGAACTGTTTCCATCTATGACATAGCACAGACCACCATGTGAATCATGGCAGCTATAACTGGTGCGGATGCTCCTCAAACAAGTACATATTGGTGTTGTTCATGTCTGAACATGTAGCCAAAGCGATTGAACTTTGCATCAAGAATAGACTGATGTGCATCCAGTGTGAACTTGAGTGGACGACGCACCATAGCCACCCGTTTTCGCTCCACGAGCACTACGCGGCGAATGTACCGGCCGCGAATATGCCGTTGCAGCACCGCCACCGCCTTGAGTTCTCGCTTCATGGTCACCGCTCGTCGTGCCAGTGCTTGGCGCCAGGCGCATTGGATGGTCAGGAGCGCCCGAGAGCGCCTGGTGCGGTGGTATGCCTTTTGGCACAGACATCGCCGCCAAAACGCTTGGACGCGCAGTATCGCATGAAACCGGCGGTTCAAGTGGGGGACCACATTTTTGGACAAAAACTCGTCGATGCGACGCCTGGCTTTTTTGCGACGCCGTTCCATTTGCAAAGCCAACTAGAACATTTCACGTAAACCAATGGGCGGCCAGGACGACAATCGCGATCGAAATAGAGCTAAAAACAAGGAATGGCTGTCATGAGTTTGGACTACCTTGGCATCGGTGGCGCGCTGCGACTGCAACAAGGTGGCCGCTGCATGAGTTGCCCGACCACGACCTAGATCGTGTACGTGCTGCTTTCTAGATAAGTACCGACGAATGCACAGGTTGATCAACGTCGCCGCCGCGTCACGCTCCATGTGGAGGCGGCGATCCCGCCGCAACCGCCGGTACCATCGCTGGATCTTAGCTGCACTTGCCGTGCCAATGTCAGTCGAGGTTGAATTGTCTTGGAGTATCAGGTGCTTGTGTAGGTTGCGTTTTCGACGAGACACGGCGACTTGGTCTGCTTGGGACTGTTTTACTTGCCCTTGCAAGGCTTTTGCAGCTACGACGACGTCAAGCTTCACCGGAGAAACTTATGAGCGACAAACATATAGTGTACCGTCGCTAGCGTGCGAGGCCACGGACGGCGGGGTATCGCCGAGGTCGATGGTGTAGTTGTCGACTTGAATGAGCTCTGGGGGTGAGAACTTGGGGGCTTTTGGTGGTGGTGGTCGTAGCCCCGGTGGTTTGTTCGTTAGCGAGGTGCCATTGACTTTGGGAGGGGGGATAACATAGCGCGGTTTGGTTGGTTGGGGCTTGAGCTGATTTCTACTGTAGTGGGTGTCGTTGTTTGCATCCAGCAGCGTCAAGTCGTCGTCGATGTACTTTTCTCGCCATATTCGTTCCTTCGTAGCTATGTCTGCGTGTTTGCGATCTTCCCCCGCATTTCCCGCACACATGATGGTGGATGCGACAGATGCTTTTGTGGCGTAGTCTGGGGCATGCACTTGTATGCGACAGCGTCGCCTATCATTGTGATGGTTGCGCCGCCAATGTACCCAAGCCAACACGATGCGCTGGAGCTTGAACTGACGGGGGGGCGTGGTGGTGGGGGGATGAAGCAGCATGCCCGTGGCTTTGTCGGAACAGAACGCCCGCCAGTCCAGCGGATCGGCGGCGTTGTGTGGATGAAGAGGGGTTGTTTCCCTCGGAGACCCCGTCTCGGCGTCGCTTTCGTTATGGAATGGGTTCGTCTAATATGGAATAGATAGTCTCTTGCGTCATCAGAACTACTGTATCGTACGGCAATGTGTTGAGAGGTCGTTGTTGGATGGTGAGAAGTCCAAAATGCCGGTGAGATGATTTGTTGCAGGGGGTGTACTGCTGGCACCAGTGATGGCACCTGCACAAGTCGTGTTGGAAGAGTGTGTTGACCCCTTTCCTCTAGGCGGAAAGTACCTTGCGGGGAGGTCGAGGCATGGGCAGCGCTCGCTTCTTGGCATACAAGAGCGTGTCGTCTTGCTTTCGAATGGGGGAGATGGAGGGCGATGCTTGATTTAGCGGGGACGACGGCAAGGAGGTTGTCATGGACGGCAGAGCTTGCACGGGTGTGCAACTGGCACACCACCACGGCTCGGCATCATCTGTAGCGATGCGTGGCGGATCAAAGCAGTATGTATGGAGACGGGACTCGCAGCTGTCCTTGTTGACACATCGGACTAGCAGCGCCGCATTGAGGTCGCTGTGGCAACGCCAGCAAGGATGCCGCCGATCTCGCCTTGTCATGCGGAATGGCTGGCAGTTACACCTTGCAAATACGTGTCTATCGTAAAATCCTCCCCGTTTCACATGTAAATACTGTACCCGTAACGTTAGTATTAATATGGAATACTACTATTAATAGTATTAATCTACTAGTACAACGTTAACGATACTGTACGTACCGGGTACCGGGTACTGCCACGAATGTTGTTATACAGTCGACGAGACGATCTTGCACAAGTTTTTGCGGTGAATCCGCCGGTATTCCTAGAATCATCTAAAACTTAATAGCCTTCAACATTGCATGATTAATAGAATCCATAACTCTCAAAACTAAAGTATATTTCACCTACTTAACGATAACCTGTCATATGTAATGCTGCGCTTTTATATACGTCAAATTTATATTTAGCTTTTTCTGATTATGCACTCTACTCCAGAGTATAAAATTATACAAAAATGATAGGACCCCTTGAATATGACCTTCTTTGTACAAAATTGCTAGGCATGAAAAATGTCTTGACCAACTGTTAATAACGTTACTGTTAGCGTTGTAACATTGTGTAAATAATAATACTAGTACTACTAGTCGTTAAATAGTCGTTTTTCCTCCTTCACGGCTCTCCTTCAGCCACGGATGGGCCAGCACTTGCTCGGCGGTTAGACGGGCGGCGGGGTCGATCACAATCAAGCGACGAATGAGATCTTTGGCGTCGTCGGAAATATGTGCCCACGAGGCGGCATGTTTGAAATCAAAGTCGCCTTGAAGGATCGCGAGGCGGACGGCGGCGTCCGACAGCTCTGACGCAACGTCGAACGGATGGTACCCGGCGAGGACAACAAAGAGCACGACGCCAAGGGCCCACATGTCGATGGCCGAGGTGACGTTGGCGGACTGGTTGAGTACTTCGGGAGCGGCATACGCCACCGTGCCGCTTCCGTCCCACAAATGGCAACCTCCTTCGGACGCACGGAACGATAAACCAAAGTCGATGAGGATCATGCGCGCGCTGTCGTCGTTGGCCGAGTCCAGAAGGATGTTCTCGGGCTTGACATCGCCGTGCACGAGGCGCTGCGCGTGCAGCGTGATGAGCGTTTCTGCGAGGTCCCGCGCGATCGATTTCGCATGTTGTTCGGAAAACGTGCCGTGCTGGACGAGCCGGTCAAACAATTCGCCGCCTGGAACGTACTCGGTGACGAGGATCCAGTCGTCGGGGGCTTCGAACGCATCTTTCAACTGCACGACATGGTTCGTGCCCTGCAGTTGCTGCAAGATGGACACTTCGTGTACAAACTTGGCCTTGGACGTGAGTGTCTTGGATACGCGCTTGATGGCCACGGGGGCATTCGAACCCTTCTCCCATCCAGCCACAACGTGCGCAAACCCCCCGCGGCCGATTGTTTTCTGCACGCCGTACCGCGTTTCCAACGGCTGCTGGATCAGCATGGAGCCGCTGGCCGAGGAGTCGGCTTGGACGACCGGTCCGTCTGCCATGTAGAGCGCAGCGAACCCAGCCGCACACGTCAGTAGCGCCGCGGGACGGTGATGCGCATGACTAGCGAGGACGCGACGGAACATGATGACGAGTGCCGTCGACGATGGAATACTGCCGCTTCTTGCAGCCACCACATTTGTCGTCGTGTGAAATATCTGCGGTGGAGCGATTCTGATTTATTTAATTTCACAAAACGTGACCTAATTTAGGCCATTTATCGTTAGTCGTGAGTAGGAGACTATTAACATAACGTGACTAAATTTGGATCTTCTTTTCGGAATACCAGTGAACAGGGAGAGATGTGCCACGAAATGGTATGTCCCATGTCCACCGGACCAATCATAGCCCTGGAGAGTCGTTGATTGGTTCATTTCAGAGATCTTTGCTGTGACGATGCCACGTCACTCATTTGTTGGCAGCGTCCAAATATGTAAGTACTGGCAACGATGTGGAGGAACTGAGGTGGCTGTGCCGCCATGATCTACTAAGCTTAGTATTGTTGAGTGTTTATTCTAAACTGGAGTGGAGAATGAATCGACACAACCAAATGGACAGTAGAATCGACAGAAGAATTGAGCCAATCAGATTACAGGAAACCAGCATCAACGCTTAAATAGTGTGTGAATTCATTTAGTGTGATTGCAATCCCCACAGGACAACACTTTCCATACAAAATTCAGTACAACGAATAATCGAGCGATAGATTTGGCGAAAAGACAATATGCCAGCAACAGGCCATTGTTTCTGCTGTGAAGATCCGTGGTTGCAATAAGAGGAGGCGACTCGTGCGTTTATAATGTTACGTATAGGATCCCCAATGAGACCTGATTGCGCAATGGCGAAGGGATGCGGAAGGTCGTGGCGCAGCGAAATTCACGATGTCTGCCGACAGCGATGTGGGCGTGAAGGGGTGGAAAGTAACTACTGGTCGTAGGTACATGTACAGCCTGATGTGGAATGAGGAGGCCATGGTTCAGCTCAAGATACTGTACAGCATCATTTCAACTAGGCAGGGATGTGTACACTCGCTTTGGGCAATATGGAGGCATAGGTTATCAATGACATTTTAAATTTACAGTGAACATTCGGCGATGAGTCATTCGAATTGAATGCGGGTTCCCGAATACGCCGACTTGACGGCCACGGCGTCGCCCGGGGATGGTCGAACCGCAGCTTGGACGCGAGCGGCGCTTTGCGCATCCCATTCTTCTCGAAGTCGTTCCTTAAAGTCGGGCTGCGCCACTTCCACGCGCAAACGTTTTCCTTTCCACTTGGTGTTGTGATACGTTTGAATGTATTGTGCGACGGCGGCTACTTCAGTTGCAGGCGTTGAGCTATGGAGGTTCACGTAGGCAAAGTCCCGGATACCGAGGCCCTTTATCTTGGCCATGACCAAGTCAATGGATTCGACTGCACATCCAGACACCTTTCCGAAGCGCTGCCTCAAGTCGTCTTCGGTCACATCGCCAGGAAGGCCACCGACAAACAATCGCACCACCATTGGAGTTGTGTCCGAAGTATCATTGCTTCTGCGCTTTGATTGGTGGAGAATAATCCGGAAAACACCCATGTTATCCGGTTGAAACGCTTTGCCGTTTCATATACTTATTAATACATGCTTGTCGTAGTATTAATAAAGCTGTACTAGTACAGTACACTCTGCCTCAATGTTCGTGGCGACAGAATACAGGAAGAAAGGTGAAGGTCTTGAGAGCGTAGGATTACTCTCCAATGTTTTGGATATTACTTTGTTATCCAATCGTGTGAGTCGGAAGGGCTTCCCAAGAGCACAGGACCACATACTGTAGTACTGTACTATTAATAGGTACATGTACGTTGTAGGGGCTCCTCAGAGTTCATGACGTACTACTAGTAGTATGTATTGAGGTACAATTCCCTCATTAAAAAGTTCCACTGTTATTTTGACCTGAAATACTGTTTCAATGAGGTTTAACGTTATATGGAACTTTGTATGCTTAGACCATCTCACTTCTTACTAGGGGTTAAGTGCATCTCAGTAGGCGATGCAGTTAACCTTGGAGATTTAGCATCGTATGTACTCATCGGGGGTAGGACGGAGTACAGGGCTACTGGCGAAAAGTGTAGTATCCGGATGTAATAATTCCCTCATTGAAACAGTGATTCGGGTCAAAACGACAGTGGAACGGTTTTAATGAGGGAATTATTCATGTATTATGGGCACGGCAATACAGTACCGGTACATGTACTAACTGTAAAACGCACAACCTACACTAGACGACACGTTTGAAACTTTCATCCAAATCGTTCGTCACAGTCAACAGCTTACAGCAAAATCACAGCATGCTGCTATTCCATACGTGTAACTCGGTGTACATAAATGTATCACCATCTTCATTGCTTTTGGGAAACATTTTTCTGCCGAATAATACCGGTAGTTGCACTGTAACGTTAGGCAAGTTATGGTACAGTACTGAAGGTCGAAATAGGAGACACATGTGCGACATGTATAACCCCACTCATCAAGCAAAACCACGTGGTGCAAACGCGACAAAATAGTTTGGTCGACCTATGACTTCGGAACACTTGTCCCGCGCAACCACACATCGCAAAGGTTACCCCTGGATACGGTAACGTGCGCCAGAATGATGATGTGGAACTACCAGTCAGTCCTCAAACCCGAAAAACGATTGAGCATTCGGTGCTTTACATCTTCTGCTAGGGCTAATTTCGTTCTCAATAGCCCGCTAATTTGTCGCAATGGAAACGTCCGGCCAAGTACAATTTTCGTGGAAAACACATGAACATGGTGAATTCAGCAATGTGTCTAACGGTATGTATGCAAAATGGGTGAAAAATTCTTGAATTTGTAACGAAAATATTAGAGAAAACACGCCGAATCTGTTGCGCTGACGAAAGGCATGAAATATCCACGAAAACAGGGGCCTGCCTTTTTTTATTCCAGTCAAACACCAAGTATAAATTCATCCGTTGCAATATAATCATGCTTGTATCATACACCACGTAAAAAAAGCGTAGTCTCCCTCGTCGGTGGCACTTACATAACCACCTCACTTCCTATTTGCTTTGGTCTTCATCAGAATGTTCCGACGCATCGTTGTGGCTGGCCTTGTTGCCGTCGCCGCTTTCACCTCTGCGCAGACTACTACGACCACTGCGGTCCCTGGTGCATTTGCTGCGCCGCCTACCGCGGCCCCTGCCGTGACACCCACCCCGATGTTCCCGAACCCGAACTCGCCGTGCCAAGTGTGCGCCAACTCGTTGAACACGCCATCGCAATGCACCACCGCGTACAAAGGCGTGCCTGGCCAGTTTTGCTTCAAATTCTTGAACGCCGGTATCGCGCAAGCATGCTGCTGCCCGTCGACGGCCAAGTGCGCGGTGCAGACTGCGAACGTCAACACGTGTCAATGTGACTCGGGCGCCACTCCTGCCCCCAAGTATGTCGTGGTGAAGAGGACCATTTCTATCTGGGTGTGGGTCGGAATCGCCTTGTTTGCTGTGTGCCTCGGTATCCTCATCTACTGGTGCTGCTGCCGCAACGTGGACGTCGTGGAACCAATGTATGTCGAACCTGTGTACGTCCAACCTGGATATGGCCAGCCTGGGTATGGCCAACCAGGGTACGTGCAGCAAGGATACGTGCAGGGCGGTCCTGGTTACGGTTATGGCGGCGGCTACGGCGGCGGCGACGTTGCTGCCGGTGTCGCGGTTGGCGCTGCTGTCGGCGTGGTTGGCGGTGTGGCCCTTGGAGCTGCCATGGCCGGCGGCGGAGGGTACTATGGAGGCGGAGGGTACGCCGCTGGCGGTGCCGTTGCGGACCCCAACGCTGGAGGGGGTTTCTCTGGGGGAGGAGATTTTGCTGGCGACTTTTAATTTACAACGACACTATGAACGTAGTTCTGTACTATGGAGTATGTGTGTGTTGACATGATAAGATACTTGATGGCAGGCATCTTGCCAACAAGATCGGTCATTTGCACTGTACTCCACACGTCCCATTTTACAGCTGTGGGGGGCTAACAGGCCAAGCTACAAAGTGAGCATTTAAACACATCTTCAATGTTGATATTCTCGCTAAAGCGATGTTGCAAAGTTTCAACTTGAGTCATTTTTCATCGTATTACATAATAAAGTTCCATATCTAATAAACGCGATTTTCATTCTATGCATAAAAATAGGCGAAAATCTGAGAAAAAGCCTTTCATAATCGATACATATTATCAGAAGCCCCCTCGCAGCTGTCGATTGCTCGCGTTGGAGGAGGGCAGTCATGACGGATCAATATATATTGAAGTAAAAAACTAATTCGCCTGCTAAATGTGACTGTCCTGATTGGTTCACAAGATAGAAAGCAGCTTGGGGTTTATTCTGAGTGGGCAACATCGAACATTGGCGTACCTGGTAGTATACAGTAGTATCATGTCCTTTTTATATAAGCTTATACTGGTAGTATAAAATATCCATTTGCTAGTAATTCACTATGATTCAAAGGGAGCACTGCACTGGTACTGCACAGAGTATGTCAGTTACCGTCCTGAAAGCAGTTTTGCACAGCACGATAGCATTCCAAGTCTACAGTCGTCAGCATTTCAAGCCCTATGATTGATAGCCTTGAGCAAGTTTATCTCAGTCAAAATATGTTATTGCCTTGACAAGAACATTTACCTAGAAATCCGATTTTAATGCTAAGCCAGTCCTAATTAGAATATCTTAGGTTATGGTATAGGAATGATGCTCAATTTTCACTGTGGTTTAGCATATTTCCTATATACCTATATCTGATTTCTAGTATAATTATCCATTTATCGGGGTTTACGTTCAGATATGTGGTATAAGAAATATTACAACACCTGTATAACACAATACTACTCCGTAGTAGTAGTACCGGTAGTAGGTGTCATAACCGGTACAGTAAACCTACGTATGCACGCACGACTCACAGCCAGCTGCTTCGAACTATGTTGTACGTCGGAGAATCATCTTGGGTTGCTTGTTCAGTGCTGCTCGTCCACGATGCTCCCTGACATATACTAGTACCGGTATGTAAGTATAGTTCGTGTCAGCTTTTACACTGGCGGCACTGCATCTTGTACTGTCGTCACTCGAGCAATTTCCAAGTGACTGGACCCACCATAATACTGGTACAGTATCTGGGTACATTGTAAGAGCATCTCCACTCGTCTGACTTATAGCTTAGTTTTATACGGATAGCCCTTAGATAGGACCAACTTTGGACTTATCCTCCCACCCGTTGGATTTATTGTGGTCTGGTTAAGTCCAAACATAAGTTCAGCCCCGAAAAAATCTATAATAGGGCTTTTTCGTCGGGAATTTTGATGTAGACTTAAGCTATCCGGAGAAGTGATATATTTTGAAATACAATACAAAGGCAAAGCTCCACATAGTAAAACAAGGTCAAGAATAAAATATTTAAACTAATACCACTTCAATTTACACTGACCACCAAAAATCACAATTCAAGATGGCACGAGGAGAGGCATGGGACACGGAAGAAGATGTTCAGCTTGCCAAGTCGTGGCTCGCTATCTCAGGAGATCCAGCAATTGGGGCAGCACAGAAGTCCTCGGACCTCAACAAACGTGTGTACGCGCATTGGCTGGCTCACAAGTCCACTGTCCGCCACGGAGACCGCTCGCCTCAAGCAATCATCTCTCGGTGGAAGAAAGTCTGTCCCATGCTGTCCAGCTTCAATGCAACCGTCGTCCAAGCGTTGAAGTCTATCCCATCTGGGTGGAACGAGGATGGTGTCATCAGCAACGAGCTATACGCCATTGCTGATGCCAAATTGCACGGTGTCGAACGCACAACAATACTTGCCTGCTGGCGGATCGTGCGAGACGCGCCGAAGTGGCGCGTGGAAGTTGAAACGGTTCAAGGCAAGCGCAAGGCGGTCGAACTTCAGCGCCCCGGGGGGACAAAACATGCAAAAGCAGTCAAGCAAGCGCCGGTAGCGCTTGATGCTCTGCATGCTCGGTTCGTGAAGGCATCAGAGGAAAAGGCTAGTAACATGGCCAAGCGACATCAACTGGCGGAGTTGAAGTTTATGTTCCAAGTATTTGCTCAAGATCCTCAGTCCGAAGACGCTGTACTATTCAACACGCAGTTGAGAGCTAATTTGCTCCTTCGCGCCCGTCAGTTGCAAACGAGCTCGGTAGCGAACGTTGCTCGTTCGTTGGAAGCGGAGGAATCTGCCGAGGATGACGTCGATGCAATTGATGCAAACGAGTAAACCTAATCAATAATTTCTTGATAATTTCTTGACTGATATACTTCAAGTATTAATCGGTCGAATGCTTTGTAAATTTTGCAAAATGATAAGGACGAATTAGATGTTGTTAACACCATTAATCTGCCAAATGTGCTGAACTAAAGCAGCTTTTAACCGTGCTGCTTCCGTGCGTTCATGCTCTGTAGAATCAAAGTTGCGCTTGGCTACGAGGTCGCGTTGCATTGGGCCAAGATGGTTCTCTGTAACCAAAATGTTGCATCTTGCTACGCTGGCTTCCTCGTACTGGTCTCGCGGCTCGGCAAGTGACTCTTCGTCTAGCACTACCATATTGTGCAAAATCAAGCACACCTTAGCCACTAGGTGCATAGCTTTGGCGCCCCAGAGTCGACATGGGTTTCGAAGCACGGCGAATCGTTGTTGGAGCACCCCAAAACAGCGCTCCACGTCTTTGCGAACTGCTTCTTGTTGCGTGGCAAAGCTTTTGGATGCCCAGTCGTTTGGTTGGGAAATAGTCGAGACAAAGTGGCTGGAAGGTGGATAAATTCCGTCCACCAAAAAATACCTACAGGCACTAACTTTGAGCTAGTCGTATATATTGAAATAGTACTAACGGGCTTGTAAAAGTACAGCCACCAACTTCATATGATACAGCTGGCGCTCCACCGACACGCTCGCGGTCAAAAAGGGACGAGCACCGCAAGACATTGATGTCGTTGTTAGATCCTGCCATCCCTATTAATACAACAACGATGGTGCAATACAGTTAATTTTTCTGTACACGGAATCGAGAACATTGGAGGAAACAACCTATGAAATAGTGCCACACACGAAGGTTCTTTGAGGCGACAATCTCCATCACAATGCTTGGCTTTTTCTCTTTGCCCATATATGCTCCTACGAACAAAAAGAATGTATGTCTTGTACGAAAATTGAATAATACAAGCAAAATACCATGCCATGCAACTGGGCAATTTTTCCACACCCAGTGACTGCAGTCTAACGATCCAATCATCCCAGGGAATCCACGCAGAGCATTTTCTTCAAGCAGATGCTGCGTCTCCTCAGCTGTGGGTCGGCTTAAAAACTCAACCGCGTAGAGTTCGTCAATAGCAGCGCAAAATAACTCGAGAGTCTTTAAGACTGTCGACTCGCCCATGCGAAAATTCTCGTCGATTGAGTCGGCTGCAGAGCCGTACGCAAGCATGCGCATTGCTACGGTACATTTTTGGATTGTAGAGAATCCAAGCGCACCTGTAGCGTCGCGACGCTGCTGGAAGAAGACCGAGTGCTGTTCCAGGTCACGGGAAATGCGCAGAAACAACCCGCGGCTCATGCGATATCGTCTTCGGAATGCACCTATGAGAAATATGTGAGATTTGGATGAATTGACATGTGCCTGACCGTCGTCATACGTCGGGTTATCGTCGAAGTAGTCGTTCCAAAGCTGCTCGTCTCCGACCCCGCGTTGACGGTCAATGTTGCCGCTGCGTCCTGGGCGAGATCCTCGGTGGGTCCGTACAGTCGGAAAGAGACACCTCATGTACTCTTCGTCGCTGCCGGAGTCCTCGGACGAGGAGGACGATGAGATCATACAGCTGTAGCTCGTCTCGGATAGGTCTGACTGGTGGGGGAAATGAGACTTTTTGCTGTGACATCCATAAATCTGACAGATATCCGTACATTATCCGTATAAAGCCAAGTTAAAAGTCCCAACGAGTGGAGATGCTCTAACGTTACAAAGCTTTCACGATTCTAAACTTGGTATTAATATTGTCCTTCTCACACAAATTTGGACTGTTCACAGTCAGTCCAAAAGTGAAACCGTTTTGAATGAACTTGGCAATAAGTTACTTATATCTTTTATTCACTATAGTACAGTGCGTTCAATTTGCAAAGTTATTTTTTAGAAAACGCATTGATTGGCTGAACCAAAAGGGACGTTATAGAATGGATTTTGATTGGCTAGTTCATTCTCAAATCGATTTGCCAAGTCAATACCCTTATACACATCTAATTAGTGTGTGACATATATTAGTGTGATTACTACAGGACACCTTTATACATACAAAATTCAGTACAAAGAATCGATCGATGGATTAACAACACCAAAGTTGGGGTAAAAGCCAAATACTGAAGTACAGTATGTACGTAAACTCGCTTGCAACCAACCATTTTCAACGTTCGCGTGGTTTTGTGTGTAACGGCTCGTTGGTCTGGCTCGACCATACTCCTTCGAAAACACTGCCCTCAACTGACCTGACATGGTGACAATCCTGTCGTCACCATCAAGCCCCACAGCAAGCTAAGCTTAGTTGTGTCACGAACTCGCCCTAACGTTATAACCATTGCTTACTACTAGTAGTATATTATATTGTGGGTGATTGTCAAGGACTTCGGTTGATGACGACTGGGGACCTTGAACTTGGCAACTTCAACCTGGCTACTTGAACCTCTTCCAAAAATGTCACTTGGATCAGAAAAGTGTCATTTTGGATATCCGGATAATATTACACTTGCGGTTTGTATGCCACGACCAAAGTGAGATGCAAAATCGCCCCCCTTTCGCCGTTTGGAGCAAAACCGTTACGAAAGATATAGGTGTACCCTCGTACATTCAAATGTACGTGTACGTGCTTGTACTGTTGTAAAGGCAGTATATATTCAAGTACATTTAATGTACTGCAATGTACGAACGTACACGACCGTTCCAAATCGGCTGTCTACATTTGCTTCCAACGGGAGTGCAGTATTATTCGAAGATGGATATTTCATCGCAATTGCGGCAGAGGCGCTCTGGCTACTTGGACGCCCGCCCTCCGTCGATGATGTCGAAAAATGGAATGGCATATGACACGGGTATGCCGAAGGTGGGGTCGGCGCGCACGCCCATCGATGTCATTGCGACGTACATGAACTCGTCCGACACGCGGCTCAACAACAAAGGAGCGGCGGCGGACCACGGGGGGCATCTGTCGATGCGGCACAGCGAGTCGGCCCAAGCGCACTTCTCGCCGATACCGCAACCTGCGTCTGCACCTGCTTCGCTCCAGCGAAAGCGGTCGAATTCCATCACCCACCACGCTCTGTCGCGGGACTCGTCAGCGGAATGGGGATGGTTTGCCGACATTGATAGCAGCGGGGAGTCGTTTGGCGACAACTCGATCACAAGCCTCTTGCGCCGCAAGTTTTCAATCGATTCTGGCGGCGGAAACGAACACATAATCCACGACGAACAACATAGCACAAGTCGGATGACTGCCGCGCTCAAGACATTCCCAGGAGACAGCGGCGACAAGGTCCAGACGGCCGCCGTGTCCATTCCCAAGTTCCGCATCGTGCAGTCCCGCGCCGGTGCCGACCGCCATGCCGAATACCTCGTCACGTTCAAGCTCGGTACATGCAACTTGTCATGTTGTCATTCTCACGCGGCATATGCCTCATTAGGCCGGGAGTTTCATGCAGACTGGCGGCGGTACTCTGAATTCGCCGAGATTATCAAGAAGGTCGAGGTGTATCGCTTTCCTCGCGCGATGGCGGCATGGCGCAATATTGACAATCGATGGTAACGTTATTGTGCATTGCACCCAAATTTGGGACGTTTCGCCAAATAGCTTTCGAATCTGTTTGATCCTATTTAATCTTGTACACACTATACTATACAACGAGGAGTATATATACATATATATGGTTTTGCCCAATAATGCGGACAGGTCAAACGTTTGGATTGGCAGAAATTCGACATGACGTGATGATTTGATTGGCTATGGTGGTTCTTTAATCGATTCTCCCAAAACATTCGATTATGGCGTCCAGTTTCGAATCGATTTGACTACAGTATACTATATACAACGAACTGATCGATACATTTGGCAAAGGAACAAAATTTGGACTTGTGTTTCTTTGCCAAATGTATCGATCGTTGTACCGACTGTTGCAGGTCAAAATGGTCCAGTATCACACTAATTCCAGTCACACACTAATTTGTGGTTGATATTGGTCGAATGTGAGTGGACAATTTGATTGGTTACTTGATTCGTGGTCTGGGTTTTGATTGGTCGTATATATTGATTTGGTGCTTTTGCTCACTTCGAATGAACACCCAAAACAAACACTCCAAGGACATTGAATCGATATTTGACTACTACTAGTAATACTAGTACCTCGTTTGCAAATTGTGATTTCTCGCATTTGTAAAGACTATAATGATCAAATCAATAGGTTCAACCGGCTCGAACCGTCGTATTTGCACAATAAGTGCATTGCCCTCGAAGTGTTTTTGCGCGACTTGATGTACGAACTGACCGTGCCAGACGTACTGATCGACTTTATTGGCGAACGAGCGATCAACTGCAAGCCGCTGGACGCGAGCGGCGGTCGGCCATCGGCGCAATTGCCCAAAGAGATGCGCCCTAAGCAGCCGCAGGAAGAGCGAGAGTTGTTTGAAAAGCTATGGGCAGAGAACTTTGCACGGTCTGCCGTCAACTATGACGAGTCACAGGCGCGGCCGTCAGGCAGGGCTCCAGTGTAGCTCCATAAGATCGGACCGAGCAGTATTTAACCAAGTGGGACAATATATATATATATAGGTGTGTGGATGGCATCATGACGAACACCAGGGGTTTTTCAACACAGAAACAAGTTCAATGAACTAACAGTGGTGCAATACACTGTATGATACTCGCTAGCTACCTGGCTCCCTCGATTGTTAGCCCAGTACGGGTAACTAACGAGGCCGTTCAATTCATCGACAGAACCTTCACAATATTACTGTACTGTACCTGTGAACGTACATAATTCGCTAAGCTCTAGCTAGCACTAGCTACTCGTAGTAAGTACTACAGTACTGTATATCCCTATCACCAATGAAGTACTACCAGGGCTACCGTAGTACGTGGTGATACAATGAACAAAAATAGAGTAGACCTGAACGCAGGCGTATTTCGCCTTCCCCAACTCAGCGGCAGAAAGTACCTGCACCCTTCACCCCGCCTGTCAAAAGTGGCAGTGTACCCCCCCCCACATCCAACTCACAAAAGTGTAATGAGCGCCATTTCATTATGAATTAAACACTGCATCATGGGCTGCAGTGTGTACAATGAACCCTGTTGTTTTGACTTCAACTTCGTCTACTGCCATCTTCACCAGTGATACAGCCTTCGCGGATATGTTGGAATGGTCTTTGCACTGCTGGTGATTGATTATCTACACTCTTTGTTTTAATGTGTGGCGCAGCGACCCCTGTTTGAGGGTGCACAGCATTGTCTTCGAACGGTTCTACTTGAAGTGTTCATTGCATCACGGAGCAGTGTACAAATCAAACAGCGTCAGTTGGAGTACGGAGCTTGTGAGCATCACCAGGGGGGGCGATGAAGCCGCATCCGGACCAGCCGCCCACGGCGTGGATGAACACTTGGTTTGAACTCAGCGCTGAGGCCCACGGTCACCACGCAGCAAATGGTAGTTGGCAGCACCTCGTCCAGCGTGGCAAAGTACGACGACAGCGCGCAAAACAAGAAGTGCGGCACCATCGTAATGGTCAATATCTGCGCGAATTGAGGTCCAATCTGTACATCTGTACACGGCAGCGCTCTCCATGGACACATGCGACCCACACAGATACCACTCAACTTTACAGGGGCGCCCCCCACTGCTTGGCTGCACAGCGAGTTCAAATGCCAAGAGGCCCTAGTAAATGAACTCGTACAGGACGCTCATCCGCATGCTCGCGACAGCCGCCCCTCGAGCTCTTGGGTGCACATGTGACCGAGGAAGGCGGTGTCGGAGGTGATCATCACATCATCACTTGGGCCATGATCGTGTTGAGCGAGAGGGGGGCGATGGCAGTGGTGCATTGCACAGGGTTGAGAGATTGCGTGAGCGAACGGAATCGATTGTGCAAGTGCTGCTGATAGTGGATACAGAATGGGCTGGAGGCGGCGTCCACTGGTATTTTGGTAGCCATGATGAATGGCTATAATCTGCTGCCCGTCGCAAGCGTTGGTTTGTATGTGGTCATATGACGTTGACTAGTCTACTCGAACCTGAATCAAATCAGTTGCTGTCCATCAATCAGACAACTCCCGCACCTCAGCCACGTGTTGTTGTAACAATGGGGTACTGTACTGTACTACAAGGAACGGGTAACACCGTCGCCCCCCACGGGGCTGCTGGCTCAGTCTGGTGCTTAACTTCTATACCAAACATTGCGAAGGCCATTCCGAGCACAAGCACACGACCTTGCCCCGGCGAAGACAGCCTCGCCGGTGAAGGGGAGGGGTGGCTTAAGGCCAAACCGATGATCTGCTGGACTCTGCACAAGGTCATGCAGTGTTTCATTGTTTCATTTATAATGGAGTGAGTTTTGGACGGGTATATACTACGTTCGACCAGTAATTCTGAAGAATCATTTACTAAGAATCCAAATAGATGTTTGATGTTTCAACTATCGAACCAATGAAAGCACACCTTGCACAATTCAAGAATGGACGCGGCTAGAGTTGAAGGCTTGCTGGCACTGCTTCGAGGTTCGATGGCCATGCTGTGTGTGTCTGTGTGAGGGAAGTCATGTCAGTTACGCAAGTAGATGGACAGACATCGAGCATTCGAGAGCACGCAGCCAAACAACTCGGCGTGGTCGTCACACCAGACACTCTACCACCGGTCCTCGACGAGGTGTGACGTTGCTGCCGTTGGCCTTGCTAGCCATATCCACGCTCATCTGTCCGTAGATCCGCCGTTTGGTCCGCAACTCTGATTGGGGGACTCGGGTGGCCGCGGCACAAGCAGTTGGATGTATCGCTCAGTCGCTCTGCCCCGACCTCGTCGCATCCTGCGCTCAATTTGGTGTGTGTAGCTGCCACAGCTGTCCATCAATAATGGCCATTTGAACACTTGTAGCCCAAGCAGGAGCCTCTTCCGAGTCTTTTCTTCAGCTGTCTCAACTCGACATGGACCAGCTACTCACCCATGCCAAGCCCCTGCTTAAAAGCGGTGGCGAAGTACGACTGGAGTGAACTAACTGGCAACAACCAATGGATTTTATGTGATTTTGTCATAGGAATACAACTACACGACCCACTTTACGTCTTCAGCAGACCAGCAAAAGCACCTGGTCCGCCAACGATATCTGCTGTGGAAGCGCATAGCGCAAGACATTCAAGCATCCGTGTCGATCCCTCGACCTGTGCTGCATCTGTCTTCGTGTACGTTGTCGAATAATCATGGGGTCCTACTAGTAGTAATACTAGCTCTGATGACTGTGTAGCGTCCTTCCTCGACGCAGCCGACGTAACGACCGCCTCCGCCCAAGCATCCCAGCAGCCCACCCCCAGCGTCCCCACCCTTCTGACCCATCGACCATCTCAACCAACTCCATCTCCTCCATCTACCGCAGTACTTACTGCTTCGACGCTCCTCCTTGCCTCCCTTGTCCAAGACTGCCTAGAAGCTATGTTTGATGCCAAGTGGGAAGTTCGCCATGGTTCCGTCGAGGTGTTACGCCGAGTACTGGTTCAGTCCACGGTATTGCCCTTTTACTCCAAATTTAGACTTTTTGTGCTGCTTCGCCAAATCTATCGATCGATTCTTTGCCCTGACTTTTGTATATAAAGATCGTCCTGTCTCACACTAATTAAATCACACAGTAATTCGAAATTGCATTGGTCGCAGAATGGATTTGATTGGCTACTTGATTAGTTTCCTGGGTTTGAATTGGTCGTATATCGATATTGTCGGCAGATTTGGTTATTCTGCTCATTCGATTGAGCACTACCTCACTTAAATTTCAAATCGACTATAATACATACTGCTACATCATCGTTTGGCTAGTTAGTCGGACATGAGCTCAGTCCAACATATAGACTCTTCCAAGTACAGAGTTGTTACCTCTGCCAGTGCTGTCGTGGATCGAAGAAGTACTCGTGCGATGTGTGTGTGTGCTAGCATTGGACCAGTACGTCGACTATGCTGCCGATGGATCGGTCGCGCCAATTCGCCACGTCGTGGCCCAAGTCACTGGCTGGGGCCTGACGATCTTGGCCAAAACCCCAAATGTCTCGACGGCGCTGCTGTTGCCGCTGCTGCAGTCGACGCGTTCGTGGCACGCTTGCCATGGAGCGCTCCTGGCCATTCATTTCCTCCAGCCAGCAATAGACACGGAAGTTCCACTTCTTTTGGCCCAAGTGCATCAAGCGCTGTTTAGACACGAAGACGAAGTGTATGGCGCGGCGGCGCAGTGTCTGGTGCAGCTGACGACGCCTATAACAGCTACAAATCGAGCGTATACCCAAGTACGTGCAATTCATTGGATATGTTGGCTACCAATGCTATGTATTTATGTGTGGTGAGTAGGTGCCACCTATCGTCCTCGATCGGCTGTGGGCCCTCATAGGTGCCGACGGAGCCGCCGCCGCCAGCGTTGAGCTCGCCCATGCTCATGTGTTGACGGCACTTCGTCACTTGTGTCCAATGATGCAGACCACCACCACCTTGTCACACATTCAAGTGGTCGGGACGTTCCTCAAACATGTGTTGGTTCCCGTGCGCGAAGCGGCCGTCGCATGGCTCCACGCTGCGCTGGCTTCGATTTCTTTTGACACGTACGTCGATATCAGTCGTGTAATCACGTTGCCTACTAGCTAGTAGTACTACATGTTGAATACACGTCCATACGCAATGTCAGCTTGCCACGTCATGATGAACGACCTTGGATGGCCACTACAGTACTACCTTCTTCCTCTCAAACATGATGGCTGGCTGTAGGGCTTCGGGTGTGTGGTGGCTACACGTGCTCTGGTCTCGGTTGGTCGTCGATCCATCGTGTCAAACTTCATTGCAATCGTTATGGCATCGTACGCTAGACGTGTCAGGCTTGGTTTCATCGGCTAGCTTGATGGTTGTCGTGAACGCCACGACGCTGACAACGTGGTTGCAAGCTGCCTGGAGTAGTAGTAGCAGGCCAGTGTTGACCTACCAGGTCTGTATAATACCTATGAACCTTCCTACAGTACCTACTTCTCTGTGCAAATAAAACCTATCGGTTGGTTGCTGTTTCGCTCATTTCGAAGTCTGACGACGTCATTTGAAGGACTTACAAGGCAACCCCGTTCAAGTCACTTTGCCGGCAGTGGCCGACTCGGCTCGGGCTATGGTGGCCACCGAGTGCTTGGCGGCATTGCACTCCAAAACGTGTGCAGCCGTCTGCGAGACATGGAGTGCGTGGAGTTGTGGGCTCTTGGCTGGTCATCGTGGCCAAGACGTCGTCGCCGCGCTGGCATTTTTGAGTACAACAACTAACAACACTAGTTTGCGTTATTCTGTGTCTAGTAGTAGTTTGATGGACACGTTCCTAGGCCTGACTGCACCGTGCAATGAATGGCCCACGACTCAAGTGATCGCCGCCATGACGACCTCGCTAAAGGCGCCTCGAACGACGTTTTACAAGGAACAAATGGATGGCTGGGAGCTCTTGCAACGGCAAACCAGTCAAATGGCCACTTGGTTCCCCAACACCAGCCCTCTTCGTATTACCCCCCCAGCTTCCCCGTCCACCCATTCCTCGTGGCAGATCGCCCAGACAGTTGCGACGTTGCCGTTCGCAGACTTAGCCAGCCCTGAACCCTACACGCAAGCGCAGCACGTGCGCCAAGATATTTTCGAAACCGAAGAACGCATTCGCTTGGCTTTTGATACGATGCAAGCCACAGTGGGGGCCTTGAGTGCTGCCACGTATTTGAAGTGGAAGGTACTTTGTCACACACATATATATATATATATATACTGTCCATTCCGCCATCATGTGGAGTGTGGGGTCGATTTGTGGTAGCCCATATATCTAGTATGGGCGACGTTTGATTGGCTACTTCTTGATTCATGTTCTGGGTTTTGATATATATTGGTCGATCGATTCTTGTTCCACTCCATTCCAAGTCGAACTCGACTTGACAATATATATATATATATTTCGACCACGCACCTACCACGAAATATTATACAAGGGGTGGACTCATGTGCACGATGGATATTTAGTTACCTTGGGACAAACCAGCGTTTCTCGTACGTCCGTTGATGGAAGGGCTCAAACTGTCGACGAATCCGACGCTGCAACGGCACTTTGCCGTTTCCATCGTGCAGTTTCTGGTGACATTTGGGGCGTCCCATTCAATTTGCTGCTTGAAAATGGTCGCCAACATCTGTGCGAATCTACATGCGACATCTGGGAGCCGATTTCGAGGGGCGGAAGCGGCCACCAAAGCGCTTGTGCATGTCCTGACGCCTGCGGCGGTCTGTGACGTGGCAGCGCCACACGCTGCCTTGTGGTCGAAACTGGCTCAAGTGTGGTCGACACCCCACATTCCGCTGTTGACAATCGTGCTCACCGAAGCAGAGATGACCCTGCTACCTCGGATTCTCACACAAATGTGGCCGCATGTAACCAGCCCCTCCACGCCCCCCCCTCATCTTTGTCATTCGACGGTGACTTTGCCGGAAGCCGTCGCCGCCGCCGCAGCCAGAAGTCCAGACGTGATGGCACATGTGATTGCCTTGCTAAAGCAAGAGTACTGCCCCCAAGTTCTGGACCACCTTGTGACATCGTTTCCGTCGGCTTGTGTGCCAGTAGTGTGCGACTTGATTCCGCTCGCGTTATCGCATTTCCAAGGCGGGAGTTTATCCGGATTGATCCCGTTGCTGCCTTTGCATGGCCATCTGGACATTGCGAGTCCATTTCTACACCAACTTCAAACTGGTATAGTTGTTTTTACCCGAAATATTTG
This sequence comes from Aphanomyces astaci, assembly GCF_000520075.1. Taxonomy (NCBI): domain Eukaryota; phylum Oomycota; class Saprolegniomycetes; order Saprolegniales; family Verrucalvaceae; genus Aphanomyces; species Aphanomyces astaci. The sequence continues at coordinate 829,125 of NW_009798280.1, forward strand.
GACTTTTGGGCTCATTCGCCAAATACATCGAATGTTTGTACTGCCTTTTGAAATGATCCATTGCCACACTAATTGAAGTCACACACTAATTCGATGTTGGATTGGTTGAAGAGTGGGTTTGATTGGCTACTTGATTCTTGATCTCGGTTTTGATTGGTCGTATATCGATTGTCTGCCGATTGGGTGAGCTGCTCATTTGATTGAGTACCCTACCCCTTTGGTATATAGTTTGTACAAGCTTTTCAATACGACGTTTCGATTGGCTGAAATTCGACAGATTGTGATTTTTGATTGGCTCTTGGGCGGTTCTATAATATCCATAGTCGACACAATCGATCCAGCTGAGGGCTGCTGCAGTTTCGAATATCGAGTTGACATGGCTCAAACTAGTATTGATTGATATTGGTTTAACGCTTACGAGTACTGTAGGCCACGTTCCCCCGCTACCAGACTGTATCGACTGGCCTCCGAATTTGATTCTACGCCCATATCAAGTACAAGGCATCACGTGGTTATACTTTTTAGCCTCCCATCGCCTCCACGGCATTCTCGCAGACGACATGGGGCTCGGCAAAACGCTCCAAGTACTCTGCAGCATCGCCGTGCACAAGCAACTTGGTCACAAACTCGACACGTCGCCGCCGCCGCCGCCGCCATACTCTGTGCTTGTAGTGTGTCCCCCCATTGTGATGGCGCACTGGGTCCGCGAAGTGCACATGTATTTCCGCCATGCATTTCCCAATGTCGTCATGTATGGGGGGGTGCCAGCGCACCGCCGGATAGCGTTGCAACGCCAGATCATTGCATCCAAATCGACGGATGGGGGGGTGGTGGTCGTAACCAGCTACGCGACTTTGCACCAAGATAGGTCGTTCTTTCACAGCCAATCGTTTACGTTTTGCGTAGCAGATGAAGTGCACTTGTGCCGCAATCCTACCAATGCCACTACCCAAACCCTCTTGGGCGTACGAGCCGCCCATCGCATCGCAGTGACCGGCACACCGATTCAAAACTCGGTCGTGGACATTTGGAGTGTGTGCGAATTCATCATGCCGGGCTATTTGGGAGACGCCACGTCATTCCGACACCATGCGGTGGGTCCGATCGCGGCTAGTCGTAAACCCACGGCCACCGTGGCGCAAAAGGTACTGTAGGTCCCCAACCATCCATTTCCTGTGACAATGTTACTTTTCTCCGCAAAACGTTATCCGGATTCGGTACAAACCCTGTCGAATCGACGACGCGATTGGCTAATCCAATAGTTGGAGAGGATGTTTTGATTGGCTCTTACAGAAAGGACAAGTAGTCTATTCAACCAATCACAACTAGTCCATCGTGATTTAGTCGACAAGCCACTCGAATTTTTATAAGTGTATAGCGAATGCACAATAAAAGTTGGACGTTCTATTGTGCTTTCGAGTGAAATTTCATTGTGTTGTGGTTTCTCGTTGGAATTTTTTAAATCGATTTGATTGGCTACTTCAGATGAGCTCAAAATTATTAGCCAATCAAAACCTTCTCAATGCAATTCAACCAATCAGATCGATTGTGGATCAGTTTGGTTGGCGCGATTCGATTAAAATTTGTATCAAATCGACAATACTTTGTGTGAACAGCTGACGTGATCGATGTGATTGGTTGGGATTGTGAAGTTGTATATATATATCGTCGTTATCACCATGGACTAACACTAATTTCCATCCCATTTACGAAATATGGTTGTAGCGAGACATGATTTGATTGGCCACTTGATTCGGGTTGTGGATGGTTTTGATTGGTCCATCGATGTTGTGTGTCAATATAGACTTTGTGCGGCTCACATTCACTCGACTTACTCAATCTGACTTCTATACGAGAACGAGATGACGCTAATTATTGTGGATATCATTTTCTATGGGTTTTTTTTCGAGTCAGAATACAGTACATATTTCGAAACCCCTATATATTACTGTATTTTACGAATGAAATAGACTTGTAATGACCATATCGAGACATCCTTTAGTACGATTGATTGTTTATAGGAAGCTGGTGCGCTGGCGATAACTGATTTGCATGCAAAGATCGCCCCGTTTGTGCTTCGGCGCACCAAAGATGCTGTGCTCTCGGACCTGCCTCCGAAATCTATTCAAGACATTCCTTGCTCCCTCACTCTGATGCAAACGCAGCTCTATATGGCGGCGGACTCGCTGGACACGGCCATGGCTACGTGGAGGCAGCGGCAGCAGATTTGCATGCATCCCAAGCTAGTCGATGACCACCTGTATGCCCATGAATCCAGTGGAAAAATGATTGCGCTGGTTGAGTTGATGGGTTTGATCCACGGTGACAATGGTGACGACAATCTCGGCGAGCATCGAAGCCTTGTGTTTTGCCACACGCCAGCCCACGTCGCGTTGGTTCAAGCCACCCTGGCCACTCATTTACCTCGTATCCGGACACTCAAATTGGACGGGTCAGTGCCGCCTTTGCAACGGTACGCTTCGAAATGATGTCTATTATATATATATATAGTGAAATATTCGCTATAAACTTCCATACTTTCTATTCAATATTGTGAATAATTAAACAAACTCTTGATTGTTGAATACATAAAATAGAAATAATTGCTTTTTTTCTCTTTCATAACCAATCAAATCCACGTTTGGATGAGCCACTAGCGTCGATTCGTGATTCGATGATTCGGATCATATATATATCGAATTCCACCATATATATATAGAGTACGAGTATTGTTTTCCTGTACATATTCGAAATGTGTACAGTACATAAAACGATCCCAAGATATTCCCTACATTTTACGAATGGGGATACGAAACGCAGAGCGATAATAAAGTGTACACCATATCTCATAACTCTGAGATACGGTATACATAGGTCGGCTATCGTAGACGAATTTAATCAAGAGCTTTCGATCCACACGCTGGTCTTAACCACGTCGATTGGGGGGCTAGGGCTCAACTTGGTGACAGCCGACACGGTGGTATTTGTCGAACACTCTTGGAATCCGTTTGTGGATTTGCAAGCTATGGACAGAGTGCACCGTGTTGGGCAAGTTAAACCTGTGACAGTGTACCGCCTCTTGGCTGAAAACACGATTGAAGACCAAGTTCTGACGGCGCAGCGGTTCAAAATCGCCACGGCCGACGCCGTCGTGGGTGCGTGATGATTCTTTGTACTGACTTTTGTATGTCAAAGGGGTGTATCACACTAATTTTGAAGTCACTAATTTGACGTTGTTGTTTTGACGACGGTTGTTTGCTGCAATCTGATTGGCTAATAATTCCTTGTGTACATGCCTTATTTGGTTATGTGTCGATACTATTCATTCTCCATGTAAATCACTCGAGTTTAGAATATATACACAATATGAAAATCACAGTGTGTTGTGTACGATGATTGCAGGGCCAAACGAAATGAAACAAAAGTCAAATGTCCTGTCTGTGCTCCACACTGGCCTCGTGCAGAGCCAACTACTACGACCAAGTAAGAAACCAAAGACAGCCGGGAATACCGTCGAGAGCTTGCTGGACGAACTGGGTGAGCTGTGGGACGTGGCGCAGTATGATTCGCTGGAGCTGTCATAGCCCAAATAATAGCGTTAATACAAGCAGCGCGGTGCTGTCGTTGAAAATGTACAGAAGTCGACTGCTTTGAATGAGCCTATGCCTTGATCTCGTGTTTGGCCGTGTCATGATCAACGCATGGCGACTGCTGCAGAATAAATACCAGGCATGTAGTACATTTGGTTAAGATATTTGTTGTGTTTATATTCTAAACTGGAGCGACATGGGAGAATAATGACAAATCCTCGGCAGAATTAGTATTTACAGCCAATCAAAGTCGAGGAAACCATCATCAACGTCGAATTCGTGTGTGACTGAAATTAGTGTGATGTTAATCATACAAAATTCAGTAACTAGTTAGAAAGAATCGATCGATCGATTTAGCGATTCCGCACAAAAGTCCGCCAAATTTTGGGGATTTGATTGGCTACTTCAGATGAGCTCAAAATTATTAGCCAATCAAAACCTTATCAATGCAATTCAACCAATCAGATCGATTGCGGATCGGTTTGGTCGGCGCGATTCGATATTGCACCCCCTCCCCAAATTTGTATCAAATCGACAATAAAAAGGACAATATCGATTTTCAGACTCTAGTACTACACAGACATGATGAACCCCGTTAGGAAATACACGGACTTCATTTCTTCCGTAGCTAGCTGAGTACATAGTACAATGGAGCTATGGATTAGGCACAGATCAGTATACGGGAATCGTTACCGAGTGGGACTCACCTATACCGGTAAGTGAAGATTTCCATCGTTACTTGACCTAGTCAGCATTGCGAACTAGTAATAGTACACACTTACGTATGTTCTGGCGCTCGTCACAACTCTCAAATGTCCAGTTTCTGAATGGGTTCACTACGTCGACGACACCCATGCGAGTAACTTTGGTTTTACGAATCACGCAGAATTGGTGAAATTTTTTTGTATCAAATTCAGAATAACGTTAACGTGAATTCGCTAGAAACTTGCAAAATTCGCATGGTTTGTCTAATCAATATTGAATCTCACTGGAGTGGTTCTGATTGGTTGAATATATATACACTTGTCATTTCTGTACGACCCAATCAAATGCACTTAAAATTGGATGTGCCAATAATACCGTCGATGGTTCGTGATTCGATTCGGCGGCGAGATTCGATTTTCGACGGGGTCTGGAAATTTGTACTTCGAGGTATCAAAATCCTGAATATTTACTTGTATTTCTTTTGCTTTCGAATTATTATCCCCATGCCACGTCGTACGAGTTGAGGCTTGCATACCTTCCACAACAAACAGTGTAGTGCATAGACTCTAAATTGGTCTATAAAGACTATAAAGACGTCCTCTATATCGACAATGCTCATGTAAGAAGTTTGGGCCAATTGGCTCGACCACTTGCTTGTTCACAAGAGGTAGTTGACGCTATACAAAGATCATCAGTCTGATTTAGGACAAATTTAAATAAACCCTCGTAATAAAAATGATTTTGCGGCAAAACTTGAGGTGAAACGTGGAGGTAATTTGGGACAGAGTAGTACAGAAGTAGTGAGTGCGTGCACCGATAATTGCCTACTATATCGTGTGAGGCAACATATTTGGAAATTAATGATATATGTGACAGAGTCCACATCCCAATAATGCTGTAAACAATCCTATTCATTTTGGCCGCGAATTACAGTGTAGTATATTATATTACGCGACCACGAACGATGTCGTTCGTTTTGCGCCTTCTACTCGAGCAGATCTTCCACGTCCAACTGCAAAATGTCGGCATCGCATCCCTACACCACCACAAAAAAGATTAAAACCAAGTCAGAACCAAGTAGCAACTACGAAACTCTGTCACATGTGTTCGTACCAGCAATGTCGACACATTGGGCAATGTGCGTCCAAGGTCACCGTGGATAAACTCCTTGACGTACGTCCCCGCCGACGTGGTGAGTCGAAGCAGCATGTAATGGTCATTTAACACTGTCACATGGGCGCTGTGAATCACTTTCGACCGCGTCAACAACGTGCGGCGGTGGAGTACTCGCACTATTCATTATAAATCCCTCGCTTTAGTGACATTTCTCACACTATTCAGTATGAATCCCTCGCTTTAGTGACATTTCTCCTCTGTGTGTAGTACCGTACCCGGCGTCTTTTGCGCGACTGCCAAGTCGGAAATGCCATTCAATCTCGCCACGTGTTCCCGAGTCAACTTGTCTGCGACCCACACGACACAGCAGTACGTTTTACGCTTCGAATCGGCGCCAGCTTGGAGCACCGTAAACCCTTTCTACAAAACTCATATCTTTATATTTCATCTTGCGAAATGACAAGTTTTCAAGGGTTTGGATGGTTGAATATGCTGAAATATAGGTATTTTTGTGTATTTAGTAGCTATATAATAGATATCAAAATTATCAATGGGTATCTTTATTTCATCTTTCGAAATGACGGAATAATATAAGTTCTCAAGGGTTGCAACATAAATGTTGAATATGCTAAATATAGGTGTTTTTGTGTATTTAGTAGCTATATAGATATCAAAATTTGGTGGCTCCAACGTACCTTGTCCGTGAGTTGAAACTGTCGAATTTCAACGCGGTCGACATTTTTCAAGTTGACTTCGGCTTGTATCCTCTACATATATAAAATTTACCATAAATCATAGTGTTATTCGACTGTAGTATGTATATTATACATTCGCTACATAAAAAACTCTATATATAATGTATTAATTTATGTCTTATATTACCTCGTAATGCGCAGCCGACGCTAGCGACGCTACCTTGGAATCTATCCATACCACACAAAATACTCCGTAAAACTATGAGTATCAAATGTCGATAGCCGTCAAATGCCAAAAAACGGATAAAAAAGTCCAAAAATGTAGATACAAACGTCAAAAATAGATACAAATGGCCCAAAATCGATAAAAATTCAACAAAAAACAGCCAAAAACGAACCAATTAGTTCCAAAATGAACGGACGGCCGTTGCCAAGCATCCGGACGTCCACGTCTTCGCGGCCCGCCGTGTGGAACTTGTATGACTTGGCTTGAAAATGAGGCAGCACAATGTCCCCAATCGCTTCTTCCACAGACGACTCGCCCAACCGCTCGCCTTCGAGCACCCTAATTGTCCAATATAACGTGAAAAATCACTAAAAAACGCTAAAAAAAGGATCAAAAGTATGGTCCGTACCACGGGGTTTGGCTCAATCCGCGCTGGAATTTCAAGTACCGACCCGCCAAGTAAGTTGGCGCGCGCTCAATCGTGTACGTCAACGTGCACGGGGACGCTGCGACCGTTGGAGGGCTCTAAACAGAATATATATATATAATACATATATATATTTGTATATATATAAATCACATATATGTATATAAATGAGATATATATATAAAATACATATATTTGTATATATATATAAAATACATATATATACATATATATATATACATATATATATATATACATATATATATATAAATGACATATATATAAATAAATCACATATATATATAATTGTATATATATTACATATATATATAAAGAGAAGTTCCGGGTAATTTCGTGCCAGCAGCCGCGGTAATACGAGAGGAGCGAGCATTATTCGAAATGATTAGGGATATATATATAAATGACATATATATAAAAATGACATATATGAATATATCTTTGGTACCGTCAACGTCGATGGCAAGTTGGACGCGTGGAGGAGGGCGGTTTGCAACGCGCGGGTCACAGCGCCAAACGCGTCGATGTCTAGCTTTCGCTTCTTATTTTGCACAATCGTGTCCTAAAACCGAGGGAATGGGTCCTCATGTCCCTCTCCCAAGGACAATAACGAAGATATGTACATACGCGGATCGTGGGCAGTTGCATGGCCTCTTGTTCCGACAGTTCATGGTGAAAATGGAGATGGATGCTGATGTCGCTAGTGGCGACATACGCGGCATGGTTTAAAGCAGCCGCGAGAAGCGGCGTCAAGCACCACTACAGGATGATGACACGTCATGAGCCAAAGATATACATGTATAGGGGCAGAAGGATATATAGTACCTTGAGGACTTCTTTGAGGTCGATGGGAACCGTCGTGATCTGGACGACGTGGTTGAGTGCATGTTGACGAATCAACGTCGCGCTGGGGATTTGAATCGCAATCATAAACGTCGACGTCGCGTAGCCACTAACAACGAGGACACGGGGATGAGCGTCAATGAAGTACAGACTACCGTCTAGACACGGACCTGTCTTTCGACTTGGCGATGAGATCGGCGCGACCGGCAGCGCCAAGCGCGCCTTCAAACACATCCAAGCAACACGTACACACACCTGCCGATCCTACGCAACATGATTAGGACATTGTGCTGACATGGATAACGAGTGCGACCTGTGGGAACGGCCGATCCTCCGTGTGCAGCCACAAAGGCATCCCACGTGCGGTTCAACACAGCAGTGTCGAGGCTGGAACCATGACATCATGACAATCATGGGAAGATCAGCGAGGTGTGACCTTCATGCATGTGCGTACGTACCTGTAGAGTTCGTGGTCTGAAATCGCCGCATACCGCAAGATGCATCGAATGCACACTCCGAGTCCCTTGAGGGCATGCAGTTTCTCGAAGGAGGCAGCGGGAAGCAAGCCCAGGAGCGTCGCGTTCACGGTCACGTCGGCCATACTCGTTCGGTTGGTGGTGCAGAGCGGCAGCAATAGAAGTGCATTTGAACAACCTCTATGTTTCGATATATTGTTTCAAAGGGTCGCGCTCCCATTGGGCGATTTCGGCCACGTTGAACTAGAATGATATCGCGACAGCTCGTGCTGCCACGTCACAATATGGTAAAAACCATCCACATTGAATTGCAAGACTAATACTATTATAAATAATAGTACAGGTACAAGGTTCATATTGTAATGTGGCGTTTTGGACCTCCTTACAGTGTTGAGGAGTAAATCCCACTCGGGAGTACTATAACTAGTATTGTATTGGATTTGGGTTAAAACTCTTACGACATGTTTCAATTTTGATCAGGTTTATTGAATTCGGCCCCAAAACGAGAGTATTCATACTTTATACTATTAATAGTACTTCGAAGTAATATATTAATAGTACTTGAGTATAGTACTATTAATAGTAGCAGCACGCAAGAAGAGAGTACGGTAGAACGCTTTGCTGTCGATATAGTCACAGAATGAGCAAGATGGTAGTGTTACTACATAGTATTGTACTAACGTTAGTATTTTAGATGGTTGATGAGTGTACTGAAGGCCGAACTCATAGTGCAGTTGTGAGTGCAAGTTACACGTAGCATATCACATATTCGCTTCAAACCATATACCGTATAATGTATATGTATTACGACAGGTGATATTTCACAACCAGCCGACACTCGTTCTCAAAACTTTGTTAATCCATTGCGTCATACAAATTTGAAGTATATTAAACATGTTCACAAGTAAATATCAGTTATTACAGGAGTCGCAATAGATTAATCCGTCGCAATACATATACACTATACGGTAGTACAGTGAAGTACTACCGGTAGTAGTATTATTAATAGTAATATGTACTACTGTAGTACAGTACTGTACGTTGCTAAATATCGAAAGGCAGCATCATCAGCAAGGCAGGCCCAAGGCTGGTCAAGTGCGACGACGAGATGGCGTGACCGCGGACACCTTACGTACTTCGATGCAATGCACACTCGCTCCCTTGTGGACCGTACCAGATATGGACGGTAGTAAACTAACGTAATCACAACAGGACACTGTTCTCGCATGTATAAGAGTACATCATACCCTCTGCCACGAGTGCATGCAAGGAATCGAATAGAGTGCAAGCAGGATGGAGCAACGCTAGGGGGGGCATTCTCTTAAGCGCCTGCAAGAGGCTGCTCTTAGCGTCAACCCATGGAGGTGTGCATAGTTCCTTGGACTTTGATGTAAGGTCTGCGTCCGTCCGTGGTTGTCATGAAGCATGAGATTTCAAATTTCAAACCGTAGACGCTACGGATTGGTTAAAATGTTGCCAATCAGCCATTTGATTGGTGTATTTTTCCGATTGGTCAATTCTACCGTGATCTTTGGGTCGTCGCCGTCTTACAGTGCGCAAGTCGGTGGGCCTGGACCGATGGCTGAACTGCAGAGCACAATCACGGAACGATGCGTGGACGAGGAAAACCGCGAGTCCACGCGGACATATACGCGACATCGCTTCCTTGGCAAGGTACGTCTGATGAAACAGAACGCAGCCCGCCCGTTCATTGGCTGCACTACTGTATGTATGTAGGGCGGGTTTGCCCGATGCTACGAGGTGACGTGCGACACCACGGGCGCCAAGTTTGCCGGAAAGATCGTGGAAAAGCAGAGTTTGGTCAAGCCTAAGGCACGTCTCAAGTTCACGTCGGAAATCCGCATCCATCGGACGCTCCAGCATCCACGTGTGGTGCAGTTTAAGCATTACTTTGAGGACGACGCCAACTGCTACCTGTTGCTCGAACTGTGCACAAACCAGGTGCGTGTCCACGACCGCCATCATCATCCCGATCAACAACGTCATCATGATGGCTTGTACATTATTACAGAGCCTGTCCGACTTGTTGCGTCGACGGAAGCGCTTGTCCGAGCACGAAGTCCGGTACTACATCCACCAGCTCATCCAAGGCGTGGCATACCTGCATTCAAAATGCGTGATCCACCGCGATTTAAAGCTGGGCAATCTCTTCTTGACCACAGACATGCAGCTCAAGATTGGCGACTTTGGGCTCGCGTCGCATCTCGATTCCCGCGATCAAAAGCGGCGAACCATGTGTGGCACCCCCAATTACATTGCCCCCGAGATCCTCAACGGTCATCATAACAATGGCCACAGCTTCGAAGTGGACATCTGGTCCACGGGGGTAGTCATGTACACGCTGCTGGTGGGGAAACCCCCCTTTGAAACCAAAGATGTCAAGCACACGTACAAGCTAATCCGAGCCAACGACTATGCGTTCCCGTCCGACGTCGCCCTCTCAGCTACCGCCAAGTCACTCGTGATGGACTTGCTACAGAAAGACCCGACGCGGCGCCCGTCGCTAGCGTCGATTCTCAGCCATCCGTTTCTCCAAGAACAATCCATCCCATCCCATCTCCCCGACACCGCCATGTTCATAACCCCTAGCTCATCTATGCCGGGGGGTCGACATTCAAGACACCACCATCGGTCGCCGCTGGCCCCGCTCGATGTCCATCTTCGACCCGCCAAGCCGCCAACCGCCGCCATCCTCGCCCTGCCGCCATCGGCATCATCGGCCATCACCTCGCAAAAGCAACCATTGCCGCCAATGTATCCCGTGGATCTCCTTGACGAAATCGTCGAGAACCTCACCGCGGCATTCTACTACGTGGCTTCCGCTGACGGGGAAAACCGCGTGATCGGACAAAGCCTTTTGCAAGCCAAACTGCGCGTGAATATGGACGACGACGACACATTATCCCCAGCCTCACTGTGGGTGCTCCAATATGTGGATTACACTGCCAAGTACGGCCTAGGCTACGTTCTCTCCAACCAGTGCACGGGGGTGTACTTTAATGACGCAACCAAGATCATCGCAAGCTCGACAATGTTTGGGTATATTGATCGGTCACCAGATGACCAAGCGTCTGAAAGTCCCCAGCAAGTGCACAGTCTATCCGAGTACCCCGTGGACTTGACGAAAAAAGTCACATTGCTCGGCCATTTCAAAGAGTTTATTGTATGTATATATACATATATCTTTCAAAATGGACGACTGGGTGTATATATATATGTATATATATATATGTATGATAAGTGTGGTGGGATAGGAAGGGGAAGAGACCGAAGAGTCGAAATGCCTCCAGCGTAACTTGCTATTGGACTTGCCCACGGTACCCACACCCATGATATACGTGTCCAAGTGGCAAAAGACGCGCCATTGCATGATGTTCCGCCTCTCGAACGGCACCGTTCAAACCAACTTCTTTGATACGACCAAGTTACTCTTAAGCCATGGCGGCAAGCAAATCACGTATGTATATATATATATATATATATATATATATATATATATATATTATGTTGTGTTTACCCAAGTTTTGGACATTCAACCTGAGGAGAGGGTATTCGCGAAATCTATCGATTCTTTCATTGTACTGAATTTTGTGGAAAAAGGTGTGTCCTGTAGTGATCACACTAATTTAGGTCGTTTACGATTTCGAGGTTGATGCAATCTTGATTGTTTGGACTTCTTTTTATTTGATTGTGATCACACTAATTGAAGTCGCACACTAATTGGATGTTGATGGGGGGGTTCCTGCAATTTGATTGGCTCGTTCCTTTTTCTGTCCATTTGGTTGTGTCGATTCATTCTCGAGGTCGCTCCAGCTTTGAAAAAGCACAATATATATATATATATATATTGTGGAGTCACACTTTATGATTATTGTGGTGAGTAGATTTGTGGACAAGAGCGGGCGGATGCATGCGACGTCGCTGTACCACGCCATATCGTCGCGCGCGCTCCCTGATTTATTGAAACGATTGAAGTACGTGGACAAAATATATATAAATATATATATATATATATATATATATATAAGTGGGCATGATGGTGGATGGGATGATGTTTTGAAATGATGGTTGAGTAGATATGTAAAAGACATGCTGCAGCAAATGGTCCACAATGCCAAAGCGGCCTAAGGCGATCAAGTGCAGTTGTGATGTGGCGGACACACATTAGTATGTACTAGTAACTACTAGAAGAACAAATCACCAAACTCCACAAGTCATTCAAGAGCTCTACTATTAATAACGTTATCTCGAACAGGTTCCGTAATATTCATGACTAGTAAAAAACAAAAAACGGTATCTCCAACTCAACACAAATCTTCAAATATCATTATCTCAAACTCGACAAATCGTCGACAGAGCTCTATTAGGGCCTACTCTAAGTAGATATTTTAAGGCCGAGTCTGGATGCCACAGAAAATTTGATGTCAAATGATATTCTGACACATAATTTCCTTTTCAAATGGGAGATGAGAAAATATTTCCAAAATGTTTTGATGTGACCTCTGGATGCTATGATGGAATGAGAACTATCGGTAGAATATCATGGTGGTAAAAAATTGGACAGTTCCAATTCAAACTTTTTTCCGTCAAAATTGGACATATTATGACAATTTATATATGTCAGATTTGGTAGACAAACACACAAAAGCTGTCGTTTGAAAAATTGTCATATTGTTCATTTGATTCGAAATTGGAGTGGGGTGCTCAATCGAATGAGTAGCACCAAATCGGCAGAGAATCAATCGACCAATCAAAACATGAATCAACTAGCCAATCAAATCCACTCTTCGAAAAAATAATTCAACATCGAATTAGTGTGTGATTGAAATTAGTGTGATACTGGACGACCTTTACATGCAAAAGTTTCAGTATAAAGAATCGATCGATAGATTTGGCAAAGAATGAGCACAAAAGTTTAAATATTAGGTAAAAGGGCAATAATATTTCTGAAAAGTTGCAATATCGGACATTTTTTGTCGCAGCCAGAGTGGCCCTTAGCAAATGAAAAAGTGGTTCCAAGTGCTAGTTTCCTACTTTTTTCTTCTTTTGGTGCGATTTTTTACCCAACTCACTATACCAAAATTAGAAAAAGACGTCAAGGACCTCTTTTTCTAAATAGGTTATGATTGGCTCATGCTATTTCTGAAAACTGCTTGTTAGTGTATTATCGATGCAACATCACGGGATTATTGTGCTTTCCAGTTGAACTTGCCAATTGTGAGCCATAGGGGAAGTTCCACGTAGTTTTTCGAAATAGCATGAGCCAATCAAAATCGATTAACCTCTTTTGTTTTCACGATTTAGAAAAAGACCTCTTTTTCGTCGTCCTACCCCTGAAAAACTGAATCGGATGTCCATTTTCTGCCCAAATCTTTGAAATTCTAACCAATCATATCATCGTGGCTCGTCGATTGGATTGTCGTCCAGTGACATAATAGGGTGATGTTTGGTGAGGGAATTCCCACGTTTTGTGATTGGGGTCATTAATTAATTTTGATAGTAGAAATAATACTTTGGTGTATAGAACAAAACCTTTGAAATCGTATATTTGTATCAAAACATGGAGGTCGACTGCCCATTTTTGAATTTGCGCGCGCAACAACACCCATGTTCCGCAGCAGGTTGAGTGACGGCGACAAGGCGCTCCTTCGCTTTGCATGCTGCACGTACAACCTCAAGAGGATGGCACGTGGGGATGGACAGGTTGCTTCATCGTCTCTTGATGGGACCATGCTGCCAACGACAACGACTGTGAGTGAGAAAGAACCATCACCACCACCGTCAACATTCCCGCCATGCCACGCCTCGCAAGCTGTGGACCGGCTGGTACCTCGTTTCCACGGTCATGTCAAGGCAACCTCTTCCTCGCGAGATGCAGTCACGTGTATTCCTCCAACGACAATCACAGATACCTTGCTAGACCTTGCTGCGGAGTTTCTCTACTCGGACAGGTCCTCCTCGACAGCATTCAATACAGCGAGTAAATACCTACTGTACCTACCGTCCTTTCTCTCCTAGCAATGTCCTGACTTGAGAGTGCTCATTCTAGGGGTGTTGCGAATGGCATTTCAACAAACTGACCAGGGCTTCTTACGTCCCACCCCAGCTTGTGAGAAGATTGTCCTTTTCTGGTGCGATTTTCTGCTCATGGGGCTACGCGGCGACTACGCGTCGTCCATGAACTGGACGCATGAGTGGCCGATTGTCGTGGAGGTTGTGGATGCTCTCGTTTTGAACTACGCGATATCCCAAGGGCAACATCCATCGACGCAGCGTCAAGTTTCCCATATCCTGAACAGCATCTCGGAAGCGTGCATGACAAACCGCACCATCGGTCTGACGGTGCTCGAATGGGCTATGGAACTCGTCGGACAGTTGGCACTAAAGTGACGATGAATCCAGTGGCTCTGACTACGGATCCTAACTGCTTCGTCATGGCATTGAACAAGTGAGCAAGCCATCAAAGCTGGCTCGTTTTGGCGGTAAGATGATATTAACAAGTCCGCAAACTATAACTTTTAGATCGCGTATTCGTTGGGATCGTGGCCGTCGTCGACACGCTTTCCGTTCACATGTCCTGGTGCAGGGCGAAGGTCCCGCAGCGACGACGCTTGCTGGTTTGATCGTAGTTGTTGTGGAGGAGCAGCCGGTGCACGGCAGTTTTGGTCGCTGTAATACTCGCTCGTCCATTCGCGTTGCCCGTGCTTGTTGGACTAGAACAATCACCCATGTACGTGAGAACAATATATCTCACCATACATACTATATATATATATGTCAACCATACCGTCGGGATCGAGTCAAACGCGTGCAGTTGCAAATGCGGAGGCGTGATTTCATCGGCGGCGACGACGTCGCCGTCATCCTTTTGGTTTTTGATCTGGCGGGTTTTCCAGAAAATGTACACCTGGCGCGCCAACAAGCACAAGAGCACGACGAGTTGGAGCGATAAAATCACATATGACACGACGTTTTGAACCGACCACGGCAGATTTTCCGTGGCAGCGGTGAGCAAAAAGAAACTCAGCCCAAACACCACGACCTTGAGGATCACAATCATCACAGACGTGTTCTGGACAAACTTGGCGCTGTGGGGTTTGCGCACTTCGAGCAAGAGGAAGAACGCCACATGCATGGCAATGAGCAAGATCAGTTGGGTTTTGCCTACGCCACATCAATCAATCATCTCGTCTCTCACCAACCATCCCATCAAACAAATAGTATCCATCAGTCGATTCGACATTGGAGTGTTCAATGAGAGACAGCACACACTACAGACAACAATCAATCGATAGACGACGACCAATCAATAATCACAATCCACATACGAATCCATGAGGTATCCACTGTACTTTGAGATCCCATTTTCAACCACCTCGAAAATGAATTCTTGTACTGTACAATGATTTCCATACAAAATAGTCAATACAACGAACGAATCGATCAATCAATGTGGCGAATCCGCATTTCCCAAAAGGCCAAAGAATTAGGATAATGATATTCTTGTGTTTATTCTAAACTGGTCAATTCTGAACTGGAGCGACGTGGAGAATACGTCGACACAACCAAAGAATAAATGTACACAAGAATCCTCAGCAGAAGGAATTATGAGCCAATCAGATTGCAGGAAACAACCATCAAAACAACAACGTCAAATTAGTGTGTGCCTTCAATTCGTGTGAATACATACATAAATACAAACAATCACCACAGGACAATTTACATACGAAACACTTAAGGAAAACGAAAATCCATCGAGTTGGCAAATCACCCCAAAAGTCAGCCAAATGGTTTTGGGGGTACAAAACATAAAACCAATACTATTGTATTATTGAAATCAAATCGATTCGAAACTAGAACAGAATCATCATCGAATGTCTTGGGAGAATCGATTAAAGAATCGCCAGAGCCAATCAAATCATCACGTCGAATCTATTCTGCCAATCCAAACGTTTGTCCGCATGATTGGGCAAAACCATATATATATATATATGGTTTTGCCCAATCATATATATATATACAACGACTAGTAGTATATATACGCATGATTGGGCAAAACCATATATATATATATACTACTAGTCGTTGTAATGTATCGTATGTGTAAGATTAAATAGGACAAAATCGATTCGAAAGCTATTTGGCGAAAGGACTCAAATTTGGGTCAAATAACAATGCACTATATTGTCGATTTGATACAAATTTGGGGAGGGGGTGCAATCAAATCGCGCAAACCGATCCACAATCAATCTGATTGGTTGAATTTTATTGATAAATGGGTTTTGATTGGCTAATAATTTTGAGCTCGTCTGAGGTAGCCAATCAAATCGATTTAAATTCCAACGAGAAACCACAACACAATGAAATTTGCACAATACCTTCAATCGCAATTGTGCCCGTGACCATGCCTGACATGAGCGCGAGACTCATCTTGGCCACGAAAAAGTATCGATTTTCAAACGTGTATTGGTCATACAACGTCCCAAATCGTTTGTGGATCGACTTGTCAAAGTGCGCGGCGGTGCCAATGTCTTTAATGTCGGCTTCATTTTTGCGCACAATATGCAGCCCATACAAGATAATACCGAGCGCCAACACCAGCAACGTCGACAGCGCCACAAACAGTTCGGCAGTTAATTTCGCGCCTCGGGTGTTCTTTAACGTCATGCAAATCTGAAACATGCACACCATGCCCAATGCGTACTGCGAGATCACGGCCACGAGTACCAACGCGCCAATCTACATTTAATATATCACAAAACATATATTTATATATATTCGTTGCTATAGATAGGACAAACACATATTGTTATAAACTGGAGAATTGAGCAGCCAATCCGATTGCAGGAAAAAAACAAACAACCACCGTCATCAACAACGTCAAATATATTCGTGTGCGACCTTTAATTAGTGTGTGAATACATATAGGACCACCCTTTTATTTTCATATACAAAATTCAGTACAAAGCAAACTGGTCGATCGATCGAGTTGGCGAGTATTCAAAAGTCGTCCGCCATATATCGTGATGTCGAGTGAAATTTCAATGTGGTTTCTCGTTGGAATATAAATCGATTTGATTGGCTACTTTAGGTATGAGCTCACAAACTTATTTTAGCCAATCAAAACCTCCTCAATGAAAACAATTCAACAACCAATCAGATTATCGATTATTGTGGATCGGTTTGGTCGATTGCACCCGAAATTTGTATATCAAATCGACAATAGTAAACGACAGTATAATGAGTACCGCGCGATCAAGGCAGTCGATTCGATACGCTGCCTTGTCCTTGACACAACTCAAGCTGCCGCCCACGAGTAATGCGAGAATGAGAAGGACGCCGACGGCACCCAACACGGACGCCACGCCAGCCAACGTCACGTACATGAGCATGTGCGGCTTGATGCCGAGTCGACTCGTGTATTCAAACATCCCGCCGCTGCTCTCGTCCCGCGCGCCGCGGTACTCGTCCACAAGGACGCGGACCTTGGATGACGATATCGACTTGTCGTCGCCAAATGAAAACCACGTAAATGTACTAAATGACATTTGCGTCGCGATGAGCCGCAACGTGTTGGACGCGCCTACATATTATCAAGTGGCTTTTAACAATATCGACAGAAAAAGAAAGCAGCCAATCAGATCATGCCATTAAAATCACCAGTTTACCCAATGTCACATAATGCAGTTGACATCATTGACATCACCGGTTCAGCCAATCAGATAATGCAGTTGAAGTCACTGGTATATCCAATCAGATTGAAGTTGAAGTCACCGATTTACCCAATCAGATTGAAGTTGACATCACCGGTTCAGCCAATCAGATAATGCAGTTGAAGTCACTGGTATATCCAATCAGATTGAAGTTGAAGTCACCGATTTACCCAATCAGATTGAAGTTGAAGTCACCGGTTTATCCAATCAGAAAATGCAGTTGACACCACCGATTTATCCAATCAGATAATGCAGTTGAAATCACCGGTTCAGCCAATCAGATAATGCAGTTGGAATCACCAATCTCCACCGCTGGCCATGTTATTTTTATATACTAAGCATTCACGACAATCCAGAATCGATCCGTGATGAATTTGATAGATCTGTACTTGAGCCCAAAAGTCCCAAATATAGGAGTAAACGGGCAATCGCCATGGAATACCACGTCAACTACTAGTCAACATTCCTATGGTCGACCAATCAAAACATAGAACACGAATCCAGTGGCCAATCAAATCCTCGCTTCAACACCGAATTCAACTGGTCCATTGTTTTACATACAAAATTGTCAGTCCAAACACACTCGATCGATCGATGTGGCGATATAATCCGCACACAAATCCCAATGTATTTATTTTCTTGTTGGCCAATAAAAGTAAACACAACGTCGTAGTACCTGGCAGACTCAGGGCCCCCGTGCATACAGCAAACTGGGCAATATCCAATGTAGTGCTCGCGGTACTGGCGCTACCTGCCGTGGACACGCCAGCGGCCGCGGCGGAAGCGGATGAACTCACGACGCCCACGGATGATGCAATCGCCATCGTGGTTGTAGCCGCGATTGTCGTATATGTGACAGAGGTGCTCACACTGGACGTAACTTGTCCGGCGTAATCAAGGTTTGTCTTTTTGGTGCCGTCCGACCAGACGTCGTTGGCCGAGATGCCGGGGGAGGTGGAGCCACCGCCGCCATTTGCCGGGGATGTGCTGCTGTTACCCGCAGAAGTTGAATTACTAGTCACGATGTTGGCCGCAGGACATTGGCAGAGGGAGTACTTTTCACACGAAAACTTGGCTTCAAATGCTGACGTTGGCACGGCACGGAGGACGGGCGGGAGGGTAGCCGCCGGCGACCCGGTAAACCAATCGCTGAATGTCATCGAGCTGTAGATGGAGCTGTCAATACCAAGCGAATCGTCATAGTCCCATTCCTTGTCGATGCATGCGGGGATAAAGCAACTCGAAAAGCACGTAGCGCCGCCGCCAGTGGACGAGTTGGGTAAGGCCAACGTGCCTCGATACACCATGCAGTCATGACCCATCGCTTTCGCCACGTCCAACGCGACGCCGCCGCATGTAAGGCCCTTCTTGGCCCAGAGTCCGTAGAACGTTTCGTCGCATTCCACCATGTCGAAGATCGTGGCAGGCGTCGTGGAAGTGGTGGTGTTAGTGGCATTGGCGCCGCCACTTGTAGCCGATGGAACGGGGGAGGTGGTGGTGGTTGTCCGGCCAGGTACTGCAGTGGCTGCTGGCGTGGATGTGGTTGAAGTATTGGCCGACACGAGCGGTGTTGTCAGCGGCGTCGGCGTAGTTGAAGGGATGGCGACTTGAAGACGTCGCTTAGATTCTGTGCTGCCGATGCTGGTCGTGTTGGTAGGAGCAGGTGTCGTGGTGGCCGAAGGTGTTGTCGCTGATTGTGTCGTGGTGGGGGTCGCAGTTGTGGACGTGATCGTTGTAACGGGCGACGGGGTGGGGGTTTTGTCAGGATTCACCGTCGTGGCAGTCGGCGATGCAGTAGTGGTGGTCGTCGTTCCTGGGATGACGGTTGTGGTCGTGTCGAGCGGAGGAGTCGTGAGGGGCCCCGTCGGGTCTGTGCCGTTGGTGGTATTCCCTCGTGCGGTGGTCACTGGCGTGGCAGTGGTAGCCAGTGGCGCTTGCGTAGGGTTCGCCACATTCGCGACGTTCACGGAGAAGCGGCATGTTTGAGCTGCGTCGGTTGCATGCAGCAACGCGAGAAGCAGAAGAGGTAGCACGACTCGCATGATGCTTGCCGAATGTGCGCAACATGTGTAGACATGCTGGGCTGTCATACGGATAAGTTGGCGGCAATAAACGTGCTTGTTAGTCACTATTTAACGTGTCGGTGGCCGACCTGATTGGCTGGCTAGGACATGCGTTAAAAGTTTCTTTCTCCAAAAATACATCCGGATCGTCACGGGACAGATGTTATGCGCGTATTGTCAGTGGACTCCCTCGCTTGAATGCCTTTTCTCTATAATTAGTTGAGCAATTACTCAACAGGGTTTTGAATGGTCGTTAAATCCAGGTCATTCAGCCATATCAACATCTCTGGAGAAGTAACTAGAATAATACTACGTAGTTGACCGTTCACACACGAACGTTATACTGGCAGAGAACTGTACTGTATTCCGGCCCCTTATTACACAAATACACTGAAAATGGGAGCGGAATTATTTTGGCCATGTTTCACGATATTCCGAGCTTCTGATTGGTTCATACCCAAATTCTCCGGATAACTTAATCCTGCACGCTTTCCGGCTGGGAGTACAGGAAAACAGGCCGTAAATTCCATTGCGATCCACATATAAAATTGCTGACTCCTTTCTTCCTTTATTACCAAATCGCTCGTTGGACACACTGATGATTCAACGTTATTTGCAGGGTTAAACCGGGTATACCACCGTCTGTGGGATAAGATGTGAAATTTACAGTGTTAATTCCTCAAATTTCCTTCAAATTTCCCAATTCTGCACGAACCTCGCCCTGAACCTCGCTGCGACATTTCTAAGAATCCACAGAATGGGCATAGAAAACAGAATGAATATTTTAGCCAATCAGCGACAAGAAATTTCAGATTAACCAATCAATTGTCGCAGTGCGGATAACGCGATTCCGAACTCATACCAAATCTAACTGTAAACCTACAATTTTATAGAATTTTCCTATCCCCAATTTTATAGAATTTTCCTATCCCGAGTAATTAGAACGAACTCGATGGAGCTGATACCTATTGTCGCACTGTTACACGATCGGATTAAGCTTAGATCGGTCGGATTAATCTTAGCTCTTCACCTGGTTGACAGAAACGTTCATCTTAACACTAGCATCTTGGCTGGTGATTCAGTCGTCAACCTTTGCTCGATGGAAGCGCATTTTCTTCGAAACAAGAAATCCGTTTCATTATTTTCGCCATGGCGTGAATATATTTTTATAAATTAGCCACCAAAACGTTGTTAGCGTTTACTAACTGTAATTATGTGAAGATATATTTGGAAGCAAATACTAGTAGTCATATAATACAGAATTCATAAGGTGAAAGTTAGTAGGTTCGCAAGGTGAGATACCTTACGAATTCAATAAATCAATCTGAAATATATCAAATTTTATTGAAAGAAATTTGTAGAATACTACGTAGTATATTTTTAAATTCATTTACGGTTAAACGCAGGCTACTAGGTACTTCGAAAGATTTATATGGATTTCAAATATCCGTGATAGTATCATGTGTCATCCAAACGTCATCCACCATTAATATTAGGTCATATCCTAATTAGTATAGGTGAGAGTAAATTAGGATAATGCTAGGTCATTGCATACAGGCCTCGTCCGGGAGCGGCACGGCCTACAGTACGGCCTACCTGCCGCTGCCCGACAAGAAGAAAAGATAGATCATTCGGTGAAGTGAGAAGCTTAGATCCGCGCTCTCGTACGGCCGCGCTTGCGCAGACGGCCTCCCGGGCGCTCGGGGCCAACGTAAGCTTGGTCACTACTTTAGGTTTCATCCCACAACTTCATCCAATGCACGGCAAACCACTCCGAAATCTGTCTATTACGCATTAGTTGGCATGTTGCGAAACAATTACCAACACTCCTAAATAGTGTCAATACATTGTTGTAAGAGAGAATGATGGTCACGAAACAATCCCGAAA
>NW_009798280.1:854127-864405 GCF_000520075.1 Aphanomyces astaci
TTTTGCCCTAAGTATGCTTGTTGTAAAGGTCTTTGTATGATCCGTATCCCTGTGGAATATAATACCTTAAAGATGAATACCCTAATGGATAAGGCGGTTCTACTCTATGAATGTTTGTGGTTTGCATGCATTCTACCTGCATGAACAAATAGTCAGCAACAATTTAAACTATGTTTTGTACAGAATATAAATTAATGCAGGTCTATAATATAATCAGTATAAAATCGTGACTCGTATCCGGATACGTATAAAGAGATTCTATAAAGTAATTAATTCCGGTTAAATCTGAAAAAACCTCTAAGAATGAAAAGGGACTTCTATTTCCGTCTGGAGGTAGTAGTAATTGGTTTCGAATGTTACATTTCGAAATGTATAAAAATCAATGCTGCGATGGGTAGAACGATCCTATTAGCCTATTATTTTCACTTTTCTATCATATACTGTACTTTGAATATTAATACCAACCTTGGATACTATGGTTAATATAATATAATTGTTGAATAAAAAGCGTGGATGACATGTGGTGACATTGGATGACATTAATAGGACTTTTTCCCCCTATTTATCCATCAGATTTATGCTATCCGGATTCATAGTAAGAATATAATATCAAAATTAATAATCCAAAGCAATATTTAACATAGTAAATTGAAGTTCGATCACACAATATACATAAAATTACCATTTTATTGAACTCCATATGCAATGTCCACGCGGCAGAGCAACGACCACAAGAGGCGACGGCGGCGTCAGTGAACTGTGCGCGTGTACAATAACCCCTGTCGATGCTTAATTGGACCTCTGAACGCCACCGACTTTCACAGTCCTACGTCAAATGGCGTGTTCACCCTGCTAACACCGCCGCCACAGCCGTCAACATCGCATCGACAACCAAGTCGCCCCTGATGGAGGCACCTGCAGGATGAATGAATTAGTGAGTACCACGTAGATTGCTTTGTCAGAGTCCATAATCGATAAGCTCAAAGGTGTGCCCCCTTTTTAGACGAGTGAGATAATTTATGGCGTCGAACTGCGGCATGCGACATGATAGATTTCTACTGTAACCTTCGATTGAATGTGATGTGGTAGTCGTCATGTGGGATTCATTAGTTGCCGCACTCGTTGCAGCTACATGTACCGGTAACAGAGTGCAGCGGCCTGTGTGAATCGAATAAATCTCATGGGTGGGGAAATTGAGATTTATCCCTGGGACTCCAATAAATCTCGCATCTATCCGTACATTATCCGAATAAATCTCATTCGATAAATCCCACGGGTGGAGTTGCTCTAATAGCAGTATAGCTTATATCATATAACATAGATAGTGACTTAGATAAACTAACGGTACCGTCATGTCAGAGATATGGCAATTGCATCCCAACATACTAGTGTTATCATGTGTGACGTGAACATTTTGAAGCAGCACGTTGCAACAGGGACAGACTTAGACGATATGCAAGATGGCAAGATGATTGAGTGTTTTCGTTGATTTCTTGCTTCTCCCCGGAATTACTCAGACATGCAAGCGAGTTTTGAGGCGTAGTTGGTCCATCCAAGCCTGGGATAGTCCGCTCATGTCTGGAACTTATTTTCATAAAAAACGAAAAAGTATTGATTGATGTATTTTATTGCGAAAAAAGTTTTTCCGGATACATATCTTTTTCCGACATGGACTAACAGCCGTAGCGTTAGTTAAAGAGCATCTCCAGTGGTACATGTAACGTTAGTATTTTTCACGCACTAACGTAGTTAATTGGAGGGTTCTACTGCACAGTATCATTGGTAATACTTCGAAGTACAGTACACACACACCTGCAAAGTACCATGGTACTACCGTATACTAGTAGGTGCTGAAGCGGTGGGGGTAATTATGTTGGATTACAATTTGCGTGGAAGAAGCGTACGAAACGAAGCATTTCATTCATTTTTATCCAATCATATCATCCTTCACGGATGTTTTTTAGGCGAATACTAACGTTACTGAGATGGACATTATTTTAACCAATCGTCGTCGAGCTAGTTCAACGTGAAGCCTGTTGCATCGGTCAAGAGCAGCATCGCAATCGCTTCTTCGAGAGCAGCCTTGGACGGATACGCTGGCAAGTCGATGCGATTAAAGCACGTGTGCACGACGGGATATTTCCCCTGGGTGTAGGTCACGCCTCGGATCGAAAAGTGGCAGATTCGACCGTCGTAGCTCGTCAAACCGCTAAACCCTTGGACCGGAACTCGGGGCGACCCCGTCGTGTACTGGAGAAACTTGGCGCGGTCTTCCAGTGACAAGTCGGCCACAATCTCCCAAAACCACTACAATGTCCTTAGTCTGGGGGTAGGGGGGTCAACGGGAGGAGGTTGGTTCGTACGGTCCACAAGGGCGAAGTTCGCACGGCGTCCGTCGTGTTCGTGTGCATTTTCCAGTCGTCAACATCAATGTCGGGCAAGCCACATAGAATGAGCTCCACCTACATATGTATGTACACATATATCCCACTTAGTAACGTGCAATGTGACGACGATATACAGTTCCAATGGAAAACAGTACTTCTTTGTGGTCAAACGGGGCAAGGAGTTCCCGAGGGATGATCGCATACACGCCTTGAATCAGGGCGGCTAAGGGGCGTTCAACTCGATGGAAGAGCAAGTGGTGCACCTAGGTGCAGGCCATGAGTTCCCACCGCCAGGGTTGACTTACTACGGTCGTACCATGCGTTCCACGTAGTCGTGCTTGTTGGCATCCGTGACTTCGACGTCCACGCCGCCTTCCACTAGTTCCACCACATTGAGCTTTCCACTGCCGACATCTTCCGTCACTGCAAACGTCAGGGCCAACGACTCCACGCTATCGTGCTCCAATACATAACGCAAACTACATCGACACGGTACTATCATGTGTCTGAAGTATGTATTTATTTCTACGGTACCTTTGAAACACTTGAGTGTCGAGCATCTCGACGTCGTCCAACGTTAATGGCGTCCCCAAGATTGCTATGTTAAAGGCAATTTTGAGTGTTGGTCGACCAACACACATTCCGATAATGAAGTACCTTTAAAAAGCACGGGGTTCAACGGCAACGACAAGCCTTGGCCATCCAATAGTGCTCGGCCAATAAACCTGCCCACAGCTTCGAAGGCCTCGACTTGGGGAAGTGGACTGCAATGTACAAGGTATCGTGAATATATATATATATATATTGTTGTGAAAATGCCAAGTACCTTGTGGCAGCGTGGGGGTTGATAAAATATGATTGGTCGTCTCGGTTCACCAAGACAAACAATCCACTGGTCATGATCGCTTCTGCAGCTAGCAAGTACCTACATGTTGTGTTATGGTTGTGTTTATATTCTAAAACCAAATAAGTGTATCGGCAGAAGTAATGAGCCAATCAGATTGCACGCTACGGTCAGATTCGCGAGTGAACTTCAATTAGTGTGATGTACCAAACTCCACAGGACCACTTTATACATTCAAAATGCAGTACAACGAAAAATCGATCGATCGAGTTGGAGAATGCACACAAAAAGTCCAAATTCGGGGTACTATAAATGGACAACAATAACCCTACTCACAGTACTCTATATGGCAACCAAACACACAAGATTGTATTTTACCATTCGCGCTGGAGGCCCCCAGCATCGCGGCCGATTTCATCCTGAAACTCGACCCGCACAATCGCACAGAGTTCCGACCCTTCCAAAGCCAAGAGCGTGTGCATGACATCATTGAGGAAGTCGTCGCCGCGGTGGCTTTGCCGCGTGAGATGCAGCTCATTGAACGGCACGACCAAGTCAGCCAATTGGCTTAGAAACCACGCGTATTTCACGGAAAAAGATTCATCGGACAGCTGCAGCAACGGTGGCCACAGTGTTGGCGACACACTAGTATTACTAGAGCATGCCTCGTCCAAGGGTTGCCACATGGCAGTAGCCGCCGCGCCGCCATTGCTCGTCGTCTACAAGTAAAGCAAACATCACGACAGCGTGAGCTACTAGTATCTCTTTGGCATACGACCGGCTAGTTAATATACGGGAGATATATTACCACTTGAATGATGTGGACAGGGAACGTGGCAGACGCTGGGGCGTTTACAAAGTGGCGTGTCCATCCGACTTTGCCGTTGTGGGTAGCTGACATGGACCGAGTCCACTGCCTCCTCATACTAATTCAACAACCCACACGCCACGGTAAATATATATAATACATATATATATTATATATATATAGAGAGAGTGCAAACGAACGAACCGTGCGCTTTTCTGACGAGGATTGAGATCTTCGGGAAGGAGTGAGCGTAGGTAAAACAGAGTGTTCATCGCTGACCGAGCGCCGTGATCTAATAGCATCATGCTCTTCGGGTCGGATTCTTGGGCTAGCGAAGGGTCCGTGGTCGTGGTGACAGTGTTTTGAATCAAATACGTGTCTACATCGAACAAAGACTTAGCATATATTTTCAAAAGTTAACACAAAGTGATGTATGTACCTCTGGCAGTGTGGCATAAACTGCAACTCCATCGGGTATCAATGTTGTGAAAGGCACATACAGAGCACAACCATCTTGGCACGTCGTGTAGTCTAGGTATATCCCACGATGTTAGTTCAATGTTTCAATATATTTTACGTTATATCAATGCGAACTTTGCTAGATATACGTACAGTGCTTCAATGTCGGAACGTTTGAGTCGTGGGGTCGATAATGGGCTACAACCACGTAGTACGAATTACTAATGACAACACGAAGTTTGACAGAGTGAACATGTTTACCCTGTTGTTGGATCGTTCAAGAGCAACTGTGACGACGTGGGGGCGGGGTAGTCGCCTCGAATGTGGTGGTAAATCACTTTGACAGTGTAAACCGCCACAATTCCCACTACGATGAACCCGCTGACGCTGCTCACTGGAATTGCCCCTTCCATCAGAAGCTTGTGTATTTCAAAATGACTAATTTGTGTATGACAGGGTGTATCTTATTGGACTTCGGTAGACTATTTCGGCCACACGATTGGCTACGCAAAGTTTCGGCTCGGCCAATGAATGGCCACCGAGCACTATCCAAATTAATCTGTTTCTGGCGATAAATGGACAGATTTGAGACCTTTCGTCAACGTCAACTGATAGGACGACCACCAGACCACTGTTGAAGGCGCCAAGCAAACCAATTCGTGCACATACTAGTATGTACTACATACTACAATTCGTGCACATACTAGTATGTACTACATACTATTATAGTATGTGCACTTTAGGTTTTTAGTTTAAACCAGGTATTTAATCCAATACTTTAATCTTAACGTAACAACTATGGTATCTACACCCTTCAAAGGATGTGACAGCGAACGATTCTTGAGGCTTAACTGTTGTTATGGTGCACGTCAAACGCGGCGCTGTACGCCTGTTGTGCCACTGCGCCACCACCTGCTCCGCTCTCACTGGGGCTTCCTTGGTCACATCCTCCAGTGTCCCGTCAACCCCGGAGGATGTGGCCAAGGAGGCCCTAGCGGCCTACAAGTCCATGCTCCGGTACTTCAACTTTTCCGTCGCTGAGCCTTGGCCCGGCCGCCCCATCACATCGCTGCCACGCTTGCTCAAAGCTGACCTCAAGACTGTCCCCGACGAGCTCCAGCGCCTCACATGCCTCGCCAACCTGCAGGCCCTCCGCTCAACCGCAGCAAACAAGATCTGGTGGAAGGTGCTGACCGAGCAGATCGTCGCCGAATATGCCCCACCATCCCCCAGCACTCGGACGTCTACCGTTCGACGTATACACTGTACTATGCGAAGTCCGCTAGCTGTAGGCTCAAAAGATTCCTTTGCTAGCTGATAAACGCGAATAAACGTCACTATACACACATATGGTGCACGCTAACCTTCCCACATTGGCCCTAACCCGGTGCACGCTAACCTTCCCACATTGGCCCTAAGCCGGTTAGTACACAAAATACCACTTGGTTTAAAGTCTATTACTCGACCAATTCTTCGCCAAATTTCTTTTTGAGACGTAATATCTCTTCACCACGACGAGATCTGTCGAAAACTATGCCTCGTTTTACATCAATTTTGAAAAATGAATACCTTGAAGTAGTACGTCGTACCTCGAAATAAGTATGAAATAGTAGCAGATCGGTTTTGTGAAATGTTGGAATTTCTAGGTGATGTGCACTCGCTTTATTAAAATAACAGAGGATCAGAACGAACGCCTGCTTTCGGCAGCCATAATCGATATTCGCAATTTTCGCCGTGATACAGTAGGCCAAATTTCCTCAAATGTACACTAATAAAGCAATCAGTACTAGTAGCTTACTACTATTAATAAGCTTACGTAGTATTAATAACGTTAGTATTGTGGATTCGGTACAGATTTCCAGACCCCGTCGAATCGAATCTCACCGCCGAATCGAATCTTGAATCGACGCTATTGGCTAATCCAATTTGGAATGGATTTGATTGGCTCTTACAGAAAGGATATCTATATTCAACCAATGAGAAGTCCAGAGTGATTCAATATTGATTAGACAAACCGCGCGAATTCTGGAAGTTTATTAGCGAATTCACAATAGAACTCCTGACGTTTTCGGATGTGGCTGAAAACCATCCGGATGTAGTGGCGAGCTGTTCAATTATCCGGAATGCACACTAAATTACGGCTGACCTACTAGAACCTACCATAGTAGTACTACTAGTACGTTCGTCGATTGCCGTCATCCAATTCTACGAATGGACCCAGCGCGCGCCGACGCGATCATCGGTCGGCTGCTGAACGTGCGGCACGCCAAACCAGGGGCCGACGCTATCCTGGCGGTGGAGGACTTGTACGCTGTGTCCAAGGCGGCGCGGGACATCTTCATGTCCCAGCCCATGCTGATCGAGTTGGAGGCGCCGGTCAAGATTTGCGGCGACATCCACGGGCAGTACTCCGACCTGCTGCGCATTTTCGACCACTGCGGGTACCCTCCCGACGCCAACTATCTCTTTCTGGGTGACTACGTGGACCGCGGCCGTCAATCGCTGGAAACGATCTCGCTATTGTTTGCGTACAAAGTACGGTACCCGACCAACGTGTTTCTGCTTCGGGGCAACCACGAAAGCGAAGACATCAACGAGCAGTACGGGTTCTACGAAGAATGCATCCGTCGATTCGACCACAAGCTGTACAAACACTTTTCGGACACGTTTGCGTGGCTGCCCGTGGCCGGCGTCGTGGCCGACCGCATCCTGTGCATGCACGGCGGGTTGTCACCAGATCTCGAGCACCTGCAGCAGATCAACAGCCTGCCTCGGCCGCTGTCGAGAGTCGAAGCCTCGGGCATCATGTGCGACTTGCTGTGGAGCGACCCCGACCCTACGATCCGCGGCTGGGGCGATAACGATCGCGGCGTGTCCCATACCTTTGGGCCGGACGTGGTCGATGGCTTTTTGAAGCGCCACGATCTAGACCTGGTCTGCCGCGCCCATCAAGTCGTGCAGGACGGTTACGAGTTCTTTGCGAACCGCCAGCTTGTGACGCTGTTCAGTGCCCCGGGGTACTGCGGCGAGTTTGATAACAAGGCGGGTGTGCTGTCAGTAGATCCAGACCTGTTGTTGACCGTGCAAATCATCGACCCGCTGCTCGACAACAAGAAGCGAAGGTTGATGCACGCCAGTGGCAATGGAAAGCATTTTGACAGTGCCAAACGACCTAACACCAATGGCAGCAGTACTAGTAGTAGTACTAGTAGTACTGGCCCGTCCTACTCGTCCTCGTATTCGTATAATAAAAAGTGACCACGCAACATACTAGTACGACTAACCGAGTACGTAGTACTGTTGTATTTATTATATTCTAAACTGGAGCGACATGGAGAATGAATTGACACACAACCAAATACCCAAATGCATACCAGTACATATACTAACTACTTCGAAGTAGTATGTATGCACAGAAGGATCAGCTTACTGTGAATTGTACAAGAGTACTACTTGCATGTGAATCAACGATGATGTATCTATATAATTACTACTAGTACCACAACAAACTCCTTTATGACCTAGACACATGACTATTTGGGCATGGGGCACTTGCTCGTCTTGGGGTCCAACACGCCGTTGCCGCCGGCAATGCGGTAGCATTTCGTCGACGGGTAGATGGACATGACGCTCGTGGTCACGGAGAACGCCAAGGCCGCCGTGAAAAACGTGATGAGGATTACGCCGGCGAGTTTGCTCTTGCCCCCGCGGGCCTTGAGTTCCTGCACTTGCTGCTTCTGGGGGGGCAGCATGAACAGCCAAAACAGCGACGCGATCTTGCACGAGTACGAAATCAAGAACACGTACGTGACGTCCCACCGCACCTCGAGCGTGTCGGCCTTGATGTCGTTCTGGCGGACTTTGAAGTACGAGTTGATGTACTTGAAAAAGATGCTGGCAAACGGCCCCGCGAGGTTGTTGACGGTCGAGATGAGGCCGTACGTGGCGCCTTCGTTGCCCTTGTCGGCGATCTCCACGGCCACGTACGTGGCAACGATGAAGCGGACACCCGAAGGTATGGTGTCGGCCAGCGCCACGCCCGTGTAGAACCACTGGTTGCGCACGACGTCCCAGATGGTCATGTACACGACAAAGCCGTCGATGACGATGACCCCGACGGTGCCGGCGGCGATCGTGTAGCGCCAGTTCCAGTTGAGCCCCCACTTGGCCACAATGACCAAAATGCCAGCAAAGAGCAAACTGCCCACGATGCTCGAGAGCGAATCGTTGAGGGGTTCGACCCCCGCCCAGTAGGTCGAGATGGGCGACCCCGCCGTGGTGCCGATGCCGTTGAAAAAGTTGCTCAAGAATCGGAACAAACAGATTTGCCACATCACGCGACGCTGCAACGACTCCCAAAACGCCTGGAACCACTCTGTCGCAGACGTGGGCGGACTCTTCTTCTCCACGAGGAGGAATACCGTCGAGAGCACCACGAGCACACACGGCACCAAGCAAATGCCATACGGAGCATTCGGCGCCAACGCAAACGAAAACGATCCGGCGTAGTTGGGGCCGTTGAGCCCGAACGCAGTCACCAAGTACGCGAGGATGCCAGTGAGCGTGCGCACGACGTAGATGGCGGTCTGGACGCGGCCGCGGATGGCCACAGGTTCTCGCTGGGCGTACTCGACCACCATCGCGTCCGACGCACACGCCGCCAAGACGTACCCAAACGCAACAAACATGGACAGAATGATGAACAGCGTGCCGTTGTTGGGGGCGTCCAGGTTAAAGTGCTGGAGCTCGGCCGCGGGCACCTTTTCCAACGGCGTGCTGCAGTACTTGGTCTTTTCGCGATTGCAAAACGGCTCGCCCAACGACGAAAACGTCATCACACTCAGACAGATCATTGTGATGGTCCACCCGATCAACATCCACGACTTGCGACGGTAGCCAAAGATGGGGACGCAGTCGGACAACATGCCAAATATTGCCTTGAACGACCACCCGACCACGATGAGCACGCCGTACGATGCGGTTTGGTACCCCTCCAAGTTGAGGTAAATGTTGAAGATGGGGTAGTTGAGCGACGGGATCATGCCGTAGATGACCCCGATGGCGCCGTACTGCATGAACAGGGCAAACGCTTCGCGGGAGAACAAGTCCAGCGCCCCCCCTTCGGCCAGCGCCCCCCCGTTTTCAAGGGTGTCGTCCAGGTCCTTGGGGGTTTTCGCCTCGGCGTACCCGTCAACGTCTTTGGTCGTGTCCGAGTGGATGTACGACACGCGTTCTTGTAAATCCAAGTTGTTGTCGACCTGCATGGAGAATTCGTAAATGACCGATCCACGGAATATGTTCGTACTACAAATTGTCAGTTGGTGTCGTAAAGACGATAAGGACAACCCCCACATCCGCGAGATTGCGAAACTGGTTTAAGCGTGGCGGTACAGTAGATATTTCAACTTGCCAACTCTTAATACTTCGAAGTATGTACTACACTGTACTACCGGTACGGTAGACCAACGAAGGTTTCTACGTTGATATATTTGCAGCAATGTAAGGGGCGATGAGCTCTTTGCTTCAGTATTGTGCATATAAGGTCATGGTGCTTGGTGTGAAGGCGTAATATATTTCGAGCAGAAGCACGCAGAGGTACTGTATGTCTAGGTGGGTGTATTTGGGATGGCCACAAATTGTAGGATACTGTACCGCTCACGGAGCATAGCACGTTACGAACTGACGACTTGAGATTTCAATCGTTTGTACTACTGTACATAGTTCCTAGGAGGTGAATATTGACTTGAACTTGTCTCAAACTCGTCGTACCAATCAACGAC
>NW_009798280.1:883698-884273 GCF_000520075.1 Aphanomyces astaci
ATTGGAATTCTAAGACACTACATCTGCCAGGAACATGTCACCACACATCAGGCTGGATTCACCAGAATCTCCCATACACTCAGCACTTGTTAGATCGTGAATCCGATACCTTGCTGCTGAGATATCGCCCATCAAAGCGAGATGCCCGATTTGAGGCGTCGTAAATAGATCCTTTACGTTATGGCAAACCTCTTGAAGACAGTTATTCTTCCCACCGAATTGACCACGTGTACGGGTGATTCATCCATTCCCAGAAGTCGCAACGCCTGCCATGGCCCTCATCGAGAAGCACCTGGACTTCGCACGAGGTTCTGGCACTTCTCGTCCAAACTAAATGCCGAGGTCGCGAAATATGAAATCTACGAAATATAATGAATTTCCACGAATTTTAATGGGATTCCGCGAAATATACCAGATATTACTCGAAATTTACCGCAAAAAGGTGTACTATTTATAGTACACCTTTTTGCGGTAAATATTGTACTTTGCACTTGTTTTGGCGTTGGTTTTACGTGGCTAAAAGATTCTGCTGTAAGGTAAATGATCGAATTCTCGGACATGATCGAATTCTCGGA
>NW_009798280.1:884373-939213 GCF_000520075.1 Aphanomyces astaci
TGTTTAGTTACTGATTTACGTCCAATCAAAGTCGAAAAACAAGTTGTTAGCAAATCGTGTCCGAGAATTCGATCATTTACCTTAACGTGTTACAAGGTTGAATAAATACCTGGTTTTTTAGCTAATTCACCGGCATTTTTTAAATGCCAAATAACTCTGAGCAATAATAATCACATGCGATGTTGCAGTGATCAAAACAACTTGGCTGTTATTCCATCGCGTAGTACTGTACATGCTACCTGCATGTTGCGATGGCTAAGAAGATGGCGTGGTTTTCTACGATGTGGCACCACACGTGCATCACTGTACGGTAGAATTCGGCCGCTTGTCTTCACTGGGTGTTATTTGTAAGACCTCTCCCACAATCAATCGTGGAATCACATCGGTCGGAGTTGGGTTTGCCCAGAACTGGATGTCGAATATCACCATTCTGACGATGAACGATTCACGCTCTGTTTGGCTGAGCAGGCGCACTGATGAACCAGTGAATTTGGTCCCGAGAATAGCAGATATAACTTCGATTTGCACTTTTCAAATGTGCAAAAGCGAAGGAGTTGCATAAATGACCTCCCTATAATTACATTCTGTAACGAAACGTGATCCATACGGATTATCTAAAACACTGCGGTCGACATACGGGCCTGTTCCAAGTAGATATTTTTAGCAAAATAAAAAGTTGGTTCCAACTAGAATGTATGCCCCCCGATTCGCGGGGGGTGCGATTGGTTCTTATTCTTGAATGATTCCATAGCATCCAATGAGAGAATTTATAGTACATTTTGTTTCATCCAATCACATGAGTTAAAATTGTTTAGAAATTTTTGATTGGTAGGAATTGTCATGTTTGTTATAGAACTCAAGTGGTAAGGATTAATAGTTAACGTGGAATGGCGGGCTAGGAAGGGAGCTGCCTTAGTATGTTGGCAGTGATTGTCGGCTGTACGTGTAGTGTTTTGCCACTACGTATGGTGTATTTGGATCGTGACATACGTGATGTGCCTTGTCCAAGGGAATGGTATATGAGCAGGGACATTGTGCTATGCTTTGTCATGGAGGTCATGGGGCGCTGGTGACCTCGGTGGAATATTATCGCGTAGGGGCGTTGTGTGCTGTCGTGATTTACGTTTGTCTTGTGGTGTTGAGCTTCTGTGAACGTGTTCCGTGGTCTTAACCGTCCATGTTAAGGACGTTGCCAATCTGCGTGCAGTATGGTGCGTTGTCGTACTACATTGTGATTATCGTTCGTGTTGAAGGGTAGGCATACAGGTGTTGTCACATTGGAGTGGGACCTGCCATGATTTTCTCTATTGTCGTACAGTGAATGTTCTGTCGAACGTTGATGCCATTTAGTCCATGTATTGGATGGAATCGCCATCCGAGTACTCTGTATAGTGAGGCTCGTTTGATGTGGGGCGGTGTTAGAGAGCGGACATTGTCGTGGTCCAACATGCATTTACAGGAGACAGTATACTACTTCCGTGCAAGGGGTTCGTGTCATAAAAGGTTGATATACGATAACATGGATATATTATATTTTCAATGAAGTGTTAAAAACGTCTCAAACTCAATATTGCGATTTCTTTTTCTTCTTTGCAATATCCGTATCGGGTGATTGCTTTGCTTTGCGTCAACCCGAAGCTTGCTCTTCGATCTTGATGGCGCTCGCGTTGTGGGCTGCACTATGAGCATCACTGCCAATTGCAGTGCCATCTTCGTCATCAACGCTGGCCACGAATTCACGACCTTCGACCGAATCCAAACTGATGCAACTCCCAGAACCACCCGATTGCGGCACAGTTCGTTCGTCGAGTGAGCCTTGAGATTCGATGAGCTCCGTGAGCACCGTATCATTGTCCGATAAGTTGTAATCGGACGAATGTTGGTCTTCTTGGTGGGTTGACATTGGTGGAGCCATCGTAAGTGGTTTTAGTGCAAGTGGGAGAGTCGGCGGCAGTCTTGGGCGGGGTGGGGTCGTCCCGGTGGCATCCAGTGATTCAAAGATGCAACTCGCAACGCCATGAAATGTTGTGAGTTTGCTCACAGTGACCAACACGACCTCTCCCACAATCAATCGTGGAATCACATCGCTCGGAGTTGGGTTTGTCATTCTGACGATGAATCGATTCACGCTCTGTTTGGTTGAGCAGGCGTACTGATGAACCAGTGAATTGTGCAATTTTGGTCCCGAGAATAGCAGATATAACTTCGATTTGCACTTTTCAAATGTGCAAAAACGAGGGAGTTGCATAAATGACCTCCCTATAATTATATTCTGTAACGAAACGTGATCCGTACGGATTATCTAATACACTGGGGTCAACAACGAGGTAAATCAATTTTGATTGGCTCATGCTATTTCTGCAAACTACTTTGAACTTCCCCTAACAAACACCGAGGTTTGTGGTGTGAATAGCAGTGAAAAGCACAATAAAACACGTAAGCTTTTCGTGGGTTTAACTGAAAGAACTGAGGCATTTAATAGTAAAACGTCTCCTCCTACCTCCATCCGAAAAAGAATGTCCAACTTGAAGTTTATTCAAATCCGAAAAATAATGTCCTATTTGTTACTGGTACCAAATCCACACAAAAAGCAAGATATATAAACCGAAACTTAACTCTAAAGCTGCAGGATCTCCATCCCATCCAAAGTGAGGCCGTCTTCATCGTTTCCTTGACACCGAGCGCTTCCATGACATTGCACAACTCCATCATTTCCAGGCTCGCACTAACCGCAGCCTGTAGAGTACGCATCAGACTGTTGAAGTCAACGCTGCCCAGCTTGGCATATCCATCGGCCCAAACGTCACGGTCACACAACAGCACGTTGGGCAACTTCCCTTGAGCCATCAGCTTGGACTTGTGCATGTGCGGTATCTTGTAGTTGTTGTTGCCACAAACACGAATGATCTCCAGATAGCAGGACTGCAGCGTAGAGAAGTTACGGCCCAGTGCTCGGCTCAACCAAGTCCCACGCCTTCAAGGTAGCAGCGACAATGTCTTCAACCGTCTTTCAACGATGCTCTGCTTGCAGGGACTGCATTGCTCGGAAGAATTCAACGTCCAAAACATTCAGGTCGGGAGAGTTGGGCGGTTGACAGACGAGAGACATTGACCAGCCGTCTTGGCGGCACGCAGCTTCAACCACGGGGTCGGTAACCAGTACGTGTGGCTTCGCATTGTTCTGCAGGATCTTCACGGTTGTTGGCGCAGAGGGCCACTTGGCACGAATAGCAGGGATGACGTTGTTGACGAGTATGCACCGGTACACAACCCGTGTCACGGTGACAGGCTTCATCACAGGATGGCCTGCTGGACGGTTCCGACTCGTGCGCTTCGCGGGCTCAGACTTGGTTGCTAGGTCCCGATCTTGTCATCGAACCAGCACTGTCTTGTAGGATCCCATCGCGGGCGGGCCACGACAGACAAGAACATCACCTTCGGGATGAAATTTTCGACTTGCAGGAGAAGTGTGGTGACTTCTCGCCTGGGGCAAGGAAGTACGACCTATTCACCCAGGTCATGAAAAACCACTTTTCATCTACATGAACATAGTCCATGACGTCGTCCAAGCGAAGCTCACCATTGTCC
The DNA here is from genome assembly GCF_000520075.1 of Aphanomyces astaci. Classification (NCBI taxonomy): domain Eukaryota; phylum Oomycota; class Saprolegniomycetes; order Saprolegniales; family Verrucalvaceae; genus Aphanomyces; species Aphanomyces astaci. The sequence continues at coordinate 887,962 of NW_009798280.1, forward strand.
TTGTGGACGAAGTCAAGAGCCCACTTCAATCGTGCGGCTTGGTTCGCGGGGGTCAGCAAGGGCTTCACATATCTAGAGTACTTGGCGAAGACACTCCGCTTGTAGTAGTCATACAACGTGGACGCAGGTACTCCCATTGCTTTCGAGATGGAATTGAGTGTAGTACGTCTTGCTTTTGGTACGTTTCGCAGCTGTTCAGCGAGGCTCTTATATTTGAGCTTCCGGCCAGAATTCTTCTTCTTCCTCGAAGAGACATCGGCACAGATCTTTTGCACTCCGGAGCAATCAACCGAAGCACGAGACCAAATGCGATCAAATGTTCTTGAATCACAGTTTAAGAGAGAAGCTATGCGCTTCACTATGCCGTATGGAAGCTTGCCATTTGGCAAACTGACCTTAAGGAGGTGTTGGCTGTCGCTGGGTATCGGTAAAGTTCTTCATCTTGGTTCCAGCCTTCATGACGTGGTTTGAGCACCAAATTTTCCCGCCGAGTTGGATTTGTTGTCCGTTATCCGATTTTGCTGGCATTACCCGGATTTTGTTGAAGTCCAGTCAACGTGCATGCGACACTATACTTGCTCTGGTTATGAAGCGCAGATTTGAGTTTTCAGCCAAGATTTTGACTAAAATTGCATGGTTTCTCAATAGTACTATTTTATTACGCTCGCTCTCCTGGTTCCATAGTTTGATTAGGATATTTTTAAAAAATTCCTGTGTAACTGTAAATTCACGACGTTGGACATTCTTTTTCGGATGGAGGTAGCATGTAACACCGGCTAACTGGCCCTCGTATCCGGAATTTGACGTTCTTGTATCAAGGTCTGGCTTCAATCAAGGGTACGTTAACAGCCAATAATTGCCCGAGAGGCCCGCACCAATCACAAGATCGTGTCAACGGTGAACAGTTTTCACATTTGACTCATTCGAGAGCATGGCACCCCCGCGCACGTACGTCGTGTCGTCTTGATGTATGGGGATCGAGAATGGATAGTCACTGTATGGATATTAGGAACAAGTACGAGAAAGTCGCTGCCAAGCAGACCAAAAAAGCGGCGCCGCAGAAGCGTGCTCTGCCCTCCGAGTCGTCGGAAGGCGAGGAGGACGATGAAGACGACGACGACGATGCCGCCGCCGCTGCGTTCGACGACAGCGACGACGAGTTGCAAGACGACAACTTTGACGATGATGTCGACGACGACGACGACGCTGAACCGTCTGCCGGCTTCTCGGATGCCAACCGCAAGTGGCTCAAACCCAAAACGGTTCGTCTACACTATCCCTCTCCATCCTTCTCAACAACTCACGACATGTGCGTGTAGAACGCCGGTTCCGATTCCGAAGGCAATGACGACGACGACGATAATGACGACGACGAGGAGGACGAGACCGCGTTTGAAAAGAAGGCCAAGAAGTCGGCGGCCAAGGCGCGGCGCGACGACGCGGACGCCGAGACGGAACTCCAGCTCAACTTGAAGAACCAATCGACGTTTGCATTGGACGACGTGGACGACGGCGAAGACGCGGGCGACGTGTACCAGCGCGTGAAGGACATCATCGAAGTGCTGGCGCAGTTCAAGGAGCGCCGCGAGCAGCACCGCAGCCGCAGCGAGTACATTGACCAGCTCACGACCGACATGGCGTCGTACTTTGGCTACAACCGCGAGCTCATGGTGCTGTTTCTGCAAATGTTTTCGCCCGCCGAGTGCCTCGAGTTTATCGAAGCCAACGAACAACCTCGGCCGCTTGTGATCCGAGCCAACACCCTCAAGACCCGCCGCCGCGACTTGGCACAAGCGCTTATCCAACGCGGAGTTAATCTGGACCCGCTCGCCAAATGGTCCAAGGTCGGGCTCAAGATCTACGACTCCCCCGTGCCCATCGGCGCCACCCCTGAGTACCTCGCCGGCCACTACATGCTCCAGTCGGCGAGTTCGTTTGGCCCGGTCTTGTCGCTGGCCCCCGAACCCAACGAGCGTATCCTCGACATGTGCGCCGCGCCAGGCGGTAAGACGACGTACGTGGCGCAGCTCATGCGAAACTCGGGGTCGCTGGTGGCCAACGACTTGAAAAAGCAACGGCTCAAGGCTACCGTAGCCAACTTGCATCGGTTGGGCGTGAAAAACTGCGCCGTGGCCAACTATGACGGCCGCAAACTGCCTGCGGTCTTTACCGGGTTTGACCGAGTCTTGCTCGATGCGCCATGCACGGGCATGGGGGTGATCGCCCGCGATCCGTCCATCAAGACCCAAAAGACAGAGAAGGACGTACACCGGCTAGCGCATCTGCAAAAGGAGCTTCTCTTGGCGGCAATCGATGCCGTCGATGCCAAGAGCGCTAGTGGCGGCGTTGTTGTCTACTCGACTTGCTCGGTCATGGTCGAAGAAAACGAAGCCGTCGTTGATTATGCCCTCCGCAAGCGAGCGGTTAAGCTCGTGGACGCCGGCTTGGAGCACGGCAAGCCCGGATTCACACGGTACCAGCAGCAGCGCTTCCACCCGAGCGTTGGGCTCACGCGCCGATTTTACCCCCACGTGCACAACATGGACGGGTTCTTTGTTGCCAAGTTTAAAAAGTACGCGAATGCATTGACCCATCGTGACACGGACGACAACATTGAAGACGATGGACTGTCCAAACGAGCTAAGCGAAAGCTCCAGGCGGCCAACCAACAGGCCTCCGACAATGTACAAGCCAATGTGGACGAAGACCTGAGCGCCGATTCCGAAGTCGAAGAAGAGGCTCAAGGCAGCAGCAGCGAAGAAGAAGCCGACGACGAAAACGAGGAAGAGGCGGTGGCACCGCCGGTTGTGGCCACCAAACCGGCTAGCAAGGGCAAGGCTACACCTACTGCTGCACCCAAGGCGCAAGAGGCCCAAGAGGCTCGTGCACCCAATAAGTTTGCGAACAAGAAGCCCCAGAAAGGTGGAAAACCGTTCAACAAATTCCAAGGTGGCAAATCTGGTGGGGGGATGACGGCCAAGTCGGGGGGAGGCCGACCAGGGGGTTTTACGGGCGGCCGCGCCACCACCGCGACGGGCGAACCCAAACCGCCGAAGCAAAAACGCTTTATGGACAACAAGATGGCACAGGTTCGGATGCAAAAACGACAAAAGAAGTAGCGACCATATATACAAACATATACTGTAGGAGTACGATATTGTGGAAATATATATGCAAGTCATATTTACGTCGAAACGACGACACGTCGACAGATAAAAACGTTGTAAATGCCGAATTTGTGAAAAACGCGCCAATAATTAATGACGAATAAAACTAAGCCAATCACTGATCCCTAAATTGGAAATACGCCAATCACAGAAGGACCCTCTGAATATGTATATTCGTAGCCATACGAAGGTTAAAATATTACTACGTAGTACGTCAAGAATTCGCACACCCCTTTATAGAGGTATAGCATAACAGCGTTATATCATGAGTGAGCTGTATACAGCTCAATTGTGCGAAATACATTGCATGTTGATAGTTGGTGGATTGCCCTGAAAATTGCCTACAATTTTGGGCGACACTTCAGGATGCAAAAATCATGCCTCAATCAGGAAGTACTTACTGCATGGCCAATCTCCGAAAAAAAAAGGTGTAACTTTACAGTACAGTAATGCAACAATTGGCATTTCTACGTTAGTTAGCATTATAATACGATACTACCTACGCTGTAACCCGCTCGGATGGGAAAAAAATGCATTTGGCATTTTACGTTAGAGTGGTCTCCGAATAATTTGCCATCCATTAAGCAATATATTTTAAGGATAGTATTGGAGATTCGGTATGAATTTCCGGACCCCGTTCAATCGAATCTCGCCGAGCGAATCGAGAACCAATCTCTCCCATTGGTCAATCCTCAATTACTTGTCGCTGATTAGCTACAATCCATTTTTCGAGTTTCTACTGGAAAGGCCGAAGTGGATAATGACCAATCAATGTCTCGGCTCGATTTGTGCTCGATTGAACGAACCATGCAAAATTGGGAAATTTGAAGAAAATCGATAATATAACACATATTGATACGATATTACCAGGAGGCATCGGGAAATGACAAACGTAGCCGTCCTCGGCGACGTAAGCGAGGATGTCTAACAGTTAGACGAAGGAGTCGATTTTTAATGCAAGGCGACTTTGTATTCGACTCCGCTGTTCAAATCGTATACGTAGTATGGACTTCAAATTTTGGCCGCCAGGTGAAAGCTAGATTATCCCACGTCAAACCCCAACCAGCACTAAATCACATCACACGCACCCCCACCCGTGCGAAGCCGGGTCACGTTCACTAGTTTTTAATATAAAATAGTACTACTTCGAAGTACGTAGTACTTCACAACCGGTACGCAGGAGTACGAAGTATGTCATAATTTAAAAAGATAACATCGAAATAGAGCGTCAAGTTAACATAAGTTAACATCAATTCAGTCATTGGTCAAGAGGTCTAATGTTTGTCATAATTTATGACAATGTTAACTAACCAGAAAGTCCATGACTTTGTCGTTGACGGTACGTCTGAGCGTGATACATTTGATAACGTTATGAAAACTGAAGACATGGTTGCGGGCTACACAACAAGATGTAGTGTGTGCGGCGATTGCACTTATTTAGCATGCGTGAAGTGACCTCAAACATGCCAAAAGACTGAAATATAGCTTACTTTGGGCGTGATTATATCCTGCAATAAAGATCGTAACACCGTCCATGACACTTCATTACGCAGTATCGATGCTGTTGAACACGCTACCATGTTCTGCGTTGATCGGCGATCTTGGAGCCACGAAGCTGCACATCAAAGACTACATTTTGGCATAAATTACAAATATAGCGTAAAGATGACAAGCAATTATTGTCATCTTGAGCTATAATTTATACATATATTGATATGTTATGTTATAATTTTCTAACATTTACAGTTAAATGTCATATTTTTAATAGTTATGCAACCATTTTGTCTGCTGTCCAGCAACTCAGCGCAATCGATTGAGGAAGTTGCCAATCCTTCAAAATGGCAATTAAATATAGTGCACCGCTGCTTCCTTCCTCAGGCTGAACACGATTTGATTCTAGCGTGTTATATGGTGATGTCCTGCCATATCGTTTGAGGATTGTAAAGTTGATCATTTCTCGCAGCCTCCGGTACGACTTACAGTACACACAACGACCTGATGCAGCGACAGACAAGTCACGTTTACAGTTAGTACATACACCAAAGCTCGATGTTCATTGGTCTGATTTTGCAATTTCCATTGACCCATCAACATCATGGCGCAGTCCCATTATGCAGCCGCCACCGCTGTCACGGCTAAGATCTCGGTCCATGTGCATCGCAGCTTGGAAGTCGCCAAGCAGTCGAAAGTCGTGGTCAAATTTCACTGTGACGAGGCCCCGCCGCCGCCGACTCGAGCCGGGGCGTCTCGCTCTGAAACCATCGAGTCGCTGGTTGATTCGTAGAAGGAGCACACCACCAAGTTCCAGGCGTCGGTTAAGTCACTCCTGGCCAACCAACTTAAATCGACGGCTGCGGACATGACCACGACATGGATCGACACTGCTGTCCATGTTCATACATCGACAACGCCCCCAACGACCTCGTCCAGAAGGCCGCGGCGTTGCCGGAAGTCGAATCCATTTACGAGCCCGTTGTTTCGCTGGCACTCACCAAAAACGATGACAAACCAGTCGAGGTGTCAATGAGCTCGACCAATGGGGGCTCGAGACGATCCAAGCGCCGGCGCTGTCGGTGTCTGATACGCCCACGAGTAGTTCAAGTCTAACTGGCCAAGAGAATACACGGTTGGCTCGACGGTCGAACTGGGAGAAATACTATGGAATCCGTAATGGTAGGTAGTACTTACTCCGAGTACTAACGTTATTAATATATTTCCCTACTTGAAGTACAAGTAGTATTTGACAACGATCCGCTACTACTGTAAGGGTAGGGCATCACGGTTGCACCGTTACTTCATGTTATAGTACGGATAATTTGGGGCTTATCCGGGCGGTTTTGTTAGAGGGATGTTTCAGCTGTTGGTACAATTCCCTCATTAAAACAGTTCCACTGTTGTTTTGACCCGAAATACTGTTTCAATGAGATGCATAAGGAGCTTTGTATGCTCAGACCACCTCACCTCTTACTTAACCCTGGAGATTTAGCCTCGTATGTACTCACCGGGGGTAGGACGGAGTCTCAGGTTACAGGGCTACTGGCGAAAAGGTGTATCCGGATATAGTAATAAAAAAGAAATCCCTCATTGAAACAGTATTTCGGGCCAAAACAACAGTGGAACTGTTTTAATGTGGGAATTATTCCAGTTATTGGGACAATGGGGACAAAAACATCCGGATGTATCCGGGTGCTTTTGTATCCGGGTGTTTTGTATCCGGGTGTTTTTGTGTCCGGGTGTTTTTGTCCCATTTCGCTCAGACGTCCCAATAACGATACCTGAAGAAAATTTGGGGACATCCCGCTAATTTGGGGACAAAACCTCCCGGATAATCCCCAAATTATCCGTACAGTAGCATGAAGTAACGGGTGCAACCGAAGTTTTGATTACATTGACAGTGAATTTGGATTATTACTAGTATTTGTTTACTGTTAAGTTGTTCCTTCGAGAGTGTCGATACTACGTAGAACCACATGTTGTGGAACCGCTTCGCCAATTGTAACGCGCCTGCTCGACCAGGGGCGGTGTGAACAGTGGCGGGGCAAGTATCCGGATATGGATAGTTTAAATTACCAAATGCATACAATAATCAAGTGTAATAATCCAATTATATAATTTTACAGTGGATTATATCATTTTACAGAGGAGTCCAAATCTATATGGCTGTCTAAACCTATATACGCTACACGGTAGAGCATCGGTTTCTTAACCCGTCGGTTATTTGAGCAAGAATTTATCCGACCCTCCCAGGGGAATCCGGATAACAAGGCCTGCGTACGAAGACAAGGACCGAACTTCGAAGAAGATTGGTCGAAGCACGAGGTATGAAGCGTTGAGCCAATTAAAACCGAAGATTACACACCGCCCCTGGTTAATTGATTAATTGAGTTTGGATTATTGTGCTTTTCACTGAACTTTGGACTTCGCAGTCGAAACTTCAAAGCGTATTTTCCATGTTTTCCCCGACTGATTTTACCCAATCCGAAGCGACAGGGCACGAGACTGGTAAAATCTCTGGAATGGAGTGATGTGATTGGCTTAATACATTCATAATCTCTTTGTTTAGGCTATTCGATTCGCCTCCACAGTCCAATTTAGTGTTGAATACACAATATCATTTTTTAAGACATTCCTCCGCGAGGGCCGACACTAGAACCACATGTTATCGAACCCCTTCGCCAATTGTAACGCGCCTGCTGACCAGGGCGGTGTGTAATCTTCGGTTTTAATTCCCTCAACGCTTCATACCTCGTGCTTCGACCGATCTTCTTCGAAGTTCGGTCCTTGTCTTCGTACGCAGGCCTTGTTATCCGGATTCCCCAGGGAGGGTCGGATAAGTTCTTGCGGAAATAACCGACGGGTTAAGAAACGGATGCTCTACCACTGAGCTATTTTCCACCCCCAATCGAAGTTTTGAGTTACTATTAATAGTAGTATAGAGTTGGAATATGGGGATGCTCTAAATAGGGTCTTAAGGGACCCTATTTTCCCTAAGGGTGACTTGGAATTCGCGTTGCAAATTCGGCTTGTTTACTGCTCGGGCGAGAGCTTGGGCGCGGTTGACTTGCCGGAGAGAAACGCGGACATCATCGAGTGTTTAACGGCGTAAATCATGATTAATAACATCAAACAGCAGTCGGACTTGCAAAGGAGTAACAAAGTCATTTTACTCCAGTGCTTTTAGCCAATCAAAGCAAGTTACATGAATTGGAATTATAATATTTCCCAAATACCCGACTTGGACGATCGTAACAAATTTCGGACATTGTTGGACGATCCTGGGAAATACCATATATGGGACAGCAGCATCTCCAGATGGACAGAATACAAACTTTGGCGGTGGTCATTTTGGCAGCGAAGAACTAGCGTTTAACAATGAGTATACCAAAATCGAACGAATGTACAATTTGGTGTTCAACGCAACCTTTTCTGGCACGAGGGCCTACAATCCACTGTAACGTTAGTGCGTTTGCCCAACTGGAAGAGATACTTTATCTATGGGCAGCTTATTTTATACTTAGGGAAATATTAAGTCCTTGTACCAACCACTACACCTTTTTTCGGTTAATTTCAGGACCTCACCATACTTTTTCGCGAAATAAACAAGCAATTCGTGGCGGTTCCACTTCGTTGTATATTCGATATATTTCGCCTGCAACCAAGAAGGTTGCAGTATATTTCAAGCGACGTTCCTTATATTTCACTGTATATGTGCTCAATTCAGCGAGTGCTCAATTCAGCGAGTGCTCAATATATTTCGAGGTGCAATCGATATATTTCAATAAAAATGTAATTCAATCTGACTTTCGACGTAAAATGCAATTTTTGGTCAATCAGGCTCCAACTTCCATGTCTTCCATGTTTTCCGCGGCCGTAGAAGTAAGTATTCGAGCCGCAACGAGCAACGGTGCAGGCGATTCACGTCTACATCTGCAAATGCATAAGTTACATTTTCATCGACGATCCATACCTGCAATGACTTCGTCGGCGATGTGCTCATACGAAACTCGTCACGAGTTTGTCCGTCAGGACGAGGTCCCATACACGCAGCAAGGCGCTCGCGCAGCAACGTCTTGCTGTGGCTCTTCATTGTGGACCAAAGATTCTCGATGGGGTCGGCAGCGTGGCTAGGACACGTCAACTAGGTACATAGGGTATGTATTGGAACGTACTGGTGTGGCAAACGCTGCGGGAAGGGCTTGTTCCATCGACAGTTGTTTTGAAGAATGAGCGAAACCCCGCGAGATCTTGGGTTGAAGTGATTCCTTTCTATTTTTTATTGAAATATATCGATTGCACCCCGAAATATATTGACCTTCTCGCTGAATTGAGCACATACTACGTAGTACACAGTGAAATATAAGGAACTTCGCTTGAAATATACTACAACCTTATTGGTTGCAGGCGAAATATAACGAATATACAACGAACGAAGTGGAACCGCCACGATTTGCTTGTTCATTTCGCGAAAAAGTATGGTGAAGTCCTGAAATTAACCGAAAAAAGGTGTACTTTCCTTATTTTCCTCGCTTCGAGAAAAAAGAAAAAAATGTCAGGTAGTTTTCTGACGGAATACTGTACTACGTAGTATCATTTGTGGCATCCAGACCGGAATGTGCAGTTTTGATTTACACTGCATTTGACTATCACATACTCCGAGTAATAAAACACTTAATTAAATAATTAAGTAATTAAATTACGTACTACTACTCCGACAGTGCTTGGGATTTCCTAGTACTGTCGAACACATGAAAATCACGACGTTCTAAACGTAGTAAATACTACCTAGTAGTATTAATATATGTAATCATATTGTTACCACGTCGAGGTTAACATGAATTGATGCCGCCGTCCATAGTGTTAGTATCGTGGTGCACTGCCAAGTTGGAACTGCTGGCTGGCAGCTGGGACATCATCCCCGTGTTGGCGCGCCCCAGCAGCTCCTTACGTTTGATCGCTAGTTTCTGCTTGCTCGCCGACTTGATAATGTCCCGCGTGGCCACGGCGGGCTCGGCCGGATCATCCAGGAGCATCGACGACGAGCCCCCCAGATCCCCCCCGCAGTCACGAGCCAGGCTCCCTTGTCCGAGGGGAGCCTGCATCATCGAGCTAGGGGTCGACGGGAGTGAAAACAGCATGTTGTTCTTGTCGTCTTGCATTGCCGTCAACGCTGTCGCAGTGTCGGCCAGCTACGCCATCCAAGCCCCGTGAGAACCTTTGTAATATTAATTTTCTTTCTAGTGGTTGGACATCCCCTTTGTCCTCCTCCTTACGTCTTTGTCCAAACGAGGAGACGACGTCGTCGAGTCGTTAGATCGGCGCTTGGTGTCCCGCTTCGTCCGTCGCTTGGCCGTGCCCCCTCCCCGAGGCGACGACGTAGCCGACGACAGCCCTGCGGACGACTCCCGACGACACTACAAGCCAATTATACCCACGAGTTTGTTCCAACGTTCTGCCAAAATGACACTCGCGTTGCTAGCGTATGTACGTACCGGCAACGCGTACAACGCGTCGGGGTCACCACGACCGTGTTCATTCTATAGTAAGAGGTACAATCGTCAGTGCAACTTTTTCACGAATCCATAGTAGCAAGACGGAAATTCTGTCGTTTTCGCTAAAGTTTGGACTTGAGAGAGCGGATTCGAGAATCGATGTGAGTCAGATTTGGAATACCTTCTATGGTATTTATTGCCACGTCGATTCGAAATTGGAGTGGGGTGCTCAATCAAATGAGCAGAATCACCAAATCGGCAGACAATCTATCAACCAATCAAAACCCAGAACTTGAATCAAGTAGCCAATCAAAACCACTAATCGTCCATATCAACACATCAAATTAGTGTGTGACTTCAATTAGTGTAACGTTTGACAATTTTCACATACAAAAATCAGTACAAAGAATCGATGGATAGGTTTGGTGAATCAGCACAAAAGTTCAAATTTTGGGTAAAAGGACAATATTGATCAGGTGAAGATGAACATTTGAATCGGCCAAACTAATCGGCCCAACTATACCAATCGATGATAGGTTGAAATTTCTCGTTAGCACACTTTGATTGGCTAGGATATTCTCAAATATATTTGTCAAATTCATTCGATTTCTACTGGGAAGTAGAAATTGGAACAGATAACAAAAAGATGGGATATAGTGCACGAAAACTCTATCAACAGGTATTTGATTGGGTTCTTACATTGTCTATGATCGCCACCATGCGTTCTTCGCACACTCGAATCAACTCTGCCATGGCGGTCGCCGACAGCATTTCAAAGTGCGCGAGCGCCACCGCGCGACTTTCCTATGGCATGCCCAGCCAATGTTCCCAACTGTTAGCCCATTCATTTTTCCCATTCGCCAAATCAAATGTTCTCCTCTGTACAAACGAAGTAGTCATCTACGACGAATGACCCCTCCTGACAATCATTCCGCTCGAAACACAACCCTACGCGTATGTACCTTGTCTTGGTACGGAGGCCATAGGTCCGCGGCAGGAATCAACGCGTGCTTGGGTTTGCGGACGTCGGTGATGCCCGCGAGTCGGGCGATGTTGGACACCCCCACCACCACCTCGTTGAGCGCATGGAGCTGCGTCGCGTACGCGCGTTGCGTCCGGCTCAGCGCGGCCTCGGCGTCCCGCGCGAGGTCCTCCAGCTGCCGCGGGTCGGTCGAGTCCTTGGGCGTGGTCTCGAGGCTGTTCATTTGCACCTCGAGCTCACTGTGGCTGAGCTTGATCTGCTTGAGCCGGGCCTCGTAAAGCGCCGCTTGCTCGTCTAACGACCGATTCAACGCGTCGCGGTTGTGAAACTTCTCGTGGATCGCCGCCATATTGGTCAAGCCCGTGGCGTGCACAATGCGTCGACACATGGACTGACACTGCTCCAACGCAGCTTTGGCCACTTGGCTCTTGTTGACCGCCTACGCGACAATGGATCGATCGTACAAGAGACGAAACATATCACAGTTGTTTTCAATCACACAAAGTCAACCCCCTGTCGCATGTTTGTCGTATCATATCGTTTACAGCTGTTAAATGAGATCGAATGCTATTTGGACAAAGCAACCTATGCCTTCACAAGTCCGCATTTGGTCGAAATTGCACATGCTACTACAATAGTATACAATGTATATATCGGCTAAAAGTACAACTACACGGAAAGTCGCACACATACATATGCAAATCCACATGGGATGTAGGGTCCTAGAGCTCCAGCTTACGTTGGTTTCGGCTGTCGCTTGTACGTGCATGATCTTTTCGAGCTCGATGGGCTCGTTCGTGTTGAGATCAAATGCGGTGGACTTGACTTTGTCGATGATGCCCTTTCTCACAACGTACAGCGCCTCGATGTTGGCCACGTCCTGCGCCATGCGCACCTTGGTGCTGTTCAACCGGTCCAAAACGGCGTCGTGGAGCCGCTTGTTGTCTTCGCACGCCGCCGCCAGCTGGGGGAACTCGACCGTCGCCAAGTGTTGCTGTTCAAACGCCAGCGCTTGGTTTTGTTTTTGCAAGTCCTACAGGTATACAGAAGTGTGTTTAGATCAGTACTAACACGTAAATAAATGTGCGCATATTGTCCAGAGGAAAACCCAGAGTTGTAGATATAGATTGCCCCCCTGACAATGCCTAGGGGGGGCGGCTGCGGGGGTGGGACTGTTGGGGGAGTTGGCTACTATTACTACTAATACTAATAATAATAATAATAATAGTAATACTAGTATAACGTTATTATTACTATTACTATTACTACGAAAGCTTACCCGAAGTTTGAGCGACAGCACCTTGAGCTCCTTTCTCACCTGCGCCAAGTGGTGTTTGTCAGATGCCGAGTAATCTTCGCACGCCCCGAGAAGTTTGATGTAGGTCTTCTCCTGCTTGGCCACCACTTTGAGCTATACCGTCCATAAAAAATTACAAATATTAATATTACAAATTTTACTAAACCAACAAACGATAATAAAATTAATATAACAACAGATACAGTACTAGTGTGACTAAATCAACAAACCATAAAAATATTACGAATATGACTAAATAAAGCTACTTCCGTACTTCCATGAGGGATTTCAGTGTTGCAGAACCCAAGCAGCTCCCCACCACCACATAATACATGAATATATATATTATATACTAGTATATATATATATATATTTCGAGGGAAAATGACACACAGGGGGAATATTTCATTTGGTTAGGTCCCGAGATTGTGTGCCCATACTTCAGGCATAATATATATATATATGTACTTCGAAGTATTATATATATCGCATATATCGAGAATACAAATCCATCTATTCGATATCGTTGGATATAGTCGCCATACCGTGGCGTCGACTTGGTCCATGCGCTTGGTCATTTCATGCAGGGCGTCTTCGGCTTCTTGAATGTACTGCAGCGACGACGTCTGCTTGGCTCTTCGTTCGCGGATCTTTTGCCTCAGTTTATCGAGGCGATTGCACTTGGTGTTAGCATCGCGTTTGAGAAAGTTGTGCGCTTGCTGCAGCTTGAACAGGATCTGCTGGTTGCACGACCTTTTCACGTCCGCTTCGGTCTTTGCGTATTCTTGCAAATGTGCCTACAATATGACGAGATTGCAGACAGTTGTTGTAAAGTTGACCACAGGAAGAGAGCAGTTCACCCTAACCAACCATATACTGGTTGGTGCACACGACTTGAAATCAATGCATATATATACGGGAATGGCATGTTTAAACCTTTTTGAAAGAATCAAAAGGATGGTATTCACTGGGCATGGTGAATCATCCCAATACGATACAAATGTCCAGACCCTGTCGAATTACGAATCGACGACGACACTAGTGGCCAATCCAATTTTGAGTGAATTTGATTGGGTCAAGTAGTATTTTCAACCAATCAGAACGACTCCAGCATGATTCAACAGTGATTCGACATACCACACGAAGTTTGCAAGTTTAAAGCGAATTCACAATAAGAACGTTGTTACAAATCATCCATGAACTCAATATGAAGGATGAAAACCAACACTACATACAGTATGCGACAATGTAGAGTGCAACATCCGAAGCACGAGTGTACGTACCGGCAACCCAAACCCTTCCGAGCACACGCTGTCGTTCATTGTATCGCGAACGGACACAGAGGTGCCGGCGGTGCGCTGGGCCAACAACTTGCCGATGCCCGAGTGGAGCATTGGGTCGTCCAATATGGCGTCACTGGTGTGTTTGAGTTGGGAGGGAAACGACGATGTCGGCGCGTTCTTGAACCCAATGTATTGCGTCTTTCGCCGCATCAACGTGTGCGCGGGGGAGTTGAGCCCAATGATATCCTACCCAAAATCCCCATTGTTTTTTGTATTCGAGGGGGATGTGTTGTTTACTATGATTGGACAGGTGGTTGTTTCATTATTTTTCATACACGTGAAACAATAAAAATATACCACCATATATATATATATATACTTTCTAAAAAATAAATATATTTTTTCTATATTTAAAAGGACCCCGTTACGTGCAACAGATTAAAAAAAATCAAGTCATGAGATGTTCCATGTCTATGCGTGGGGAACGGGGGTGGGTTGTACCAGGGTGTTGGGGGCATTGGCCGTGGCAATGGTTGGCAAGCTGGCATTCGCGTGCCCTTTGAGTTTATACGGGCTCAGCAGGGCGGCTTGGGTCTACCGAATAATATATATGCCATGAATCAGTGGGATAAGAGTGATATATGTATTCAAGCCTTTCTAGTACGCCGACGCAGAAACAAGAGGTACAAACGTAGGGTGTATGTATAATACATACCTTGCGCTGCTTTGGAAGGTTGGGTGTGGATTGAGAAGGGGATAATAACGTGGAGGCGTTGGTGGCGGCAGACATATTTTGCGACGACGACGACGATGGTAGAGTAGTGTTGGTCGTGGCAGAGGATGTGACGGGCATCGTCGTGTTGTTGTTGGCGGGGGAAGTCACTGAGTGGCTGTCTGAGTAAGTGTCTACTAGCCCCACGTCGTCGTCCTTGGTGTTTTCAGGCGAGATGGACACGACAAGACCGGTCATGTGTTTCGAGTCGCCGTCGTCTATGTCGTACCCCAGGGCCAGCCACGGAAACTAGTCACATTACGTTAAAGGCAAACGTTATTTTAGTGTGAAATAGCTATATAATGATGTACCTGTACCCATACCCAGCGTTGGTACAGCCAGTGCACGGCCAAATCGAACGACTGCTGGGCTACGACATGAGGCAACTACTTGATTGTTGTTTAATACAGACTAGTTAGTAGGCGAGCCGTAGATGGATAGAAAGTCGAGGTCGATGTACTGTACTTGGTGGATAAAATGAAACCCGTCGGCGTGCAGGTGCTTGGCGTCAAAGTGGGGGTGGTTGAACACTGGGAGCTCGGACTGGCTAAACACGGAGTACTCGAACACAAACTTGGTCATCTACACAACGCATAGACACAAAAGAAGTCACCACTCGAATAACTTTCCTCGACATGGTATATGAAATGACTATAGAAAAGCACAGTTCTTGGCTAGGGGGGGGGTAGGTATGTAGGTAGTACCGATTGCAAGAGGGGCAGTAACTGCTTAGTTGTAGGACGAGTCGAATGGTACCAGTCCTCAATGCTCTTGTTGTATTCGCGCACGAGGTCGAACGTGGTGATCGCGGGGGTGTTGGTCACATCCAGTTCGTCTGGGGGCTGGTTGAGTGGCGGGGGCGTCGCACTGCCACTCACGAATTCGCTATATAAACAATCGTATATGACGTGGCAAGCGCCACAGACAAGATTGAGTGAGTGGATCTACCCCTCCGTGAGCGTCTTCCAGTAGCAAAACAACTCCGTCTTGTAATTCGCCGTAAAGAACAACTGAAACATGGGCAAGTTCACCAGCACGTCTTTTAGAGCATGCCAGCGTTTGCAGCTCGCCAAGTGCCACGGCAATTCCTGGCCATCCATTCTTAGTCCTCATGTATCATTTCGTGACCATCATTCTTTGATCGGATATATCATGTCCTGAATGACCATCATTCTATACATATCATTTCGTGACCATCATTCTATACATATTGTTTCGTGACCATCATTCCCAGTCATGAGTCAATTCCCCGTTCACAACCATGAAACAGTGTGCCTTGTATACATATGTACCTCCACACGTCGGAACGTTGGCGGGTGGCCCACAAAGAACCGAACGAGCCAATGGTGGTAACACTCCTCCATCTTGGTCGATCCAATGTACCGCCACCAAATCTACGATAATTAACCAGTAAAGTGTGATTGTATACGTAAAAAAAAGCAAGTACGAGGTCTCTGAGGGTGTCGTAGCACAACGGCAGCAGCACAATATCTTGCAAAAACAAACATCCGAGCGCTTTGAGGGCCGACAGCATCGTCGTCCACGTCGCCTCTGGCAGCGTCGGCACTTTGGGCCGTGCTGGCTTGTAATCGTTCAAAATCGCGGCTAAATTCGTGCCGTCATCGTCGTCTGCTGGCACTTGCACTTCGGGGGCGTCCAGCGGTGCAATGTTGGCTTCATGAGCAGTCATAGCCTGCATCTATTATATCGCATACATCATGTATTCACATTAGTATTGTGCTTTTCAGTCAAATTTGCCCATTTTGGGGATTGATGAAATCGTTAACTAATCGAGAAAAGGAGTATGATTGGCTACACAGAATGAAGGTTGCAATATGATTGGCTCAAAGATTGATTGATGCATTATTGCAGTCTCAAAGATACCTCGTCAACTGAGTTTTATATGAAATTTCGAAGTTCCGGCGATTGTTCGGCGGTTGCTTCAACCAATCGCCGGCGGAAAGTTTGAGTAGAACACACAATACATGTCAACAAAGGCATATATATTTTTTTGTTTGGTCAAGGCAAATCCATATGTGGAACATGTAATCATCCACATCAATGTAGTAGAGTAGTTCATAGCTACACGTATATTCCTTGAAACCTACTTGTCAAGTTTGCAAATTTCGCATATACTACGTTGTATCCCATATTAGAATCCGTCAGTTTAGGGTGCGTGTGGTAACATTTCAAAATTGATATTCCATTTTCTCGCAAAATGGGATTAACCAAAATGCCATCTTCAAAATGGAGGTAAAAGGTCCGTTTTATAAGGTGGCGTTTTGGGCCTCTTCACTATCAACAAGTAAATCCCACGTGGAATTATTGGATTTGGGTTAAATCATCTTCAAGCAAGACATGTTTCAATTTTGATCAAATTTGTTGAATTCGGCCCCAAAATGGCGTTTTGGGCCTGAATATTGTAATATTTCCGGTTACCAGACGCACCCTTATATATATACATACATACATATACAACATTATATTGTTGTGTTTATTCTAAACTGGAGCGACATGGAGAATGAATCGACACAATCCAATGTATACACAAGAATCGGCAGAAGTATTTAGCCAATCAGGTTGCAGGAAACCATCACCAACGTCGAATTAGTGTGTGCATTAAGTTAGTGCTATTCCAAACACCACCGGACACGTTTTTACATACAAACTTCAGTACAAAGAATTGATCGATGGATTTGGCGAACCAGCACAAAAGTCCAAATTTTGAGTGAAAGGACAATACATATACACATATATATATATACTCATGTATATTTCTATTTCTGGATACAACGTAGTATATGCGAACTTGACAAGTAGATCAGTTTATATATATAAATACCGACGGATTCTATTGTGGGATACAACGTAGTATATATATATATATATATTCCCGGACGGATTCTACATACACAATGAGTATATGTTAAATTAACTTGGTCAATGAATATACATGCTAGTATGTATGTATACATATACAACCATGGATGAGTGCGGTAAATATCTAGTGGTGGTTCGATCTATCGTAGCTATGCCGTACCAGCGTTCGCAGTTCGTGCAGCAGGAGGCCATGCCGGGCGACGTACAACAAACACAGCGCCTTCCCCAATAGCCCCCCGAGGCCTTCGACTGGCTGCCCCCCCGTGACGTACACCGGGAACACAATGTTCCGATGTGTCTTGACTCGCTCCAAGTGGCGGAGGAAGGGCGCGGATTTTCGAGGGGGCGGCAGCTGGGCAGCTGCTGCGGGGGCGGCGGGGGCGGAGTGGTGATGGGCATGGTTGTCGTCATCACTTCCACTGCTGCAGCCGCTGCCATCGTCGACGATGCCACCCCCTCCGCCTTCCCCTCGCTCGCTCGGCTTCTCGGGGCCTTCCGTCGCGGTCAAGACGGACGTGCGCACTTGACGGGGGGCGTCCTCGGCGTCGCCACCACTTCCCCCAAACGACCCCCCGCCATTGGTATTGGTTGATTCCCCTTCAAATAATTCGCGAAATACAAGGCTCACATCGGCATTCGTTTCGTCGTGATACCGAGGCGACCCCATGCCGTCGTCCTACGTCATGTTGATGGATATCATCAAATGTGTATAATATATATATATATATTATGTTTGATGAGACGATACATTTAAATATTGCTGACAAAATATAATATATATGAAAGAGAAATTCCGGAAAAAAAAGGGTGGCATCGAACAAAGTGTACCGAGTCGTAGGCGTCGTCGTCTACAAGGGTAGTGCTGGGACGACGAGTGCTTTCTAATGTTGACGCGATAGACGCCTCAGACATGTGACGCGTGGGGCTCGGCTGGCCACTGGAGAGGGATTGCTGCTTGACTCGAGCCGACGTGAACGCCGCTGCGCCTTGTTGGCTATCAAACGACTGGCGCTGTTTCGATGACTGTGGCTACATCGTATATATTAATATTTTATTCCTTCGGATAGTTAGTAGTAGTAGACGTACCACCCACGCAAAGGTAGCATCGAGCGAATGTTCCTGCAAGAACAGCATGGCGTCCGACGTGGCTATTTGACTGGGTACATGTCCAGCTTCCATGCTGCGCAAGATCACTTCAAATAGCTCTGACATGGTCGACGCGCCCAGCCACTCTTTGAGCACCACGTGGCTAGTTTTTATATATAGATTTATATTGTCAACTCGATTCGAAACTGGAGCCCTCAGCAGAATCGAATGTCTTAAAAGAATGGATCAAAGAACCCTGCCTAAGCTAATCAAATCACGTTGTGGCGAATTTCTGCCAATCCATACGTTTCATTCGGCCCAGTCCCTCCGTATTGAGCAAAACCATATATATATACTAAATTGTGTATTGGCATAGTTTGCACAAGCTTAATTCGGATCAAATGGACTCGAATCCTATTTGGCGAAATGACCCACAAGTCCAAATTTGGGTGAAATGAACAATATATCGTTGTGAAAATTTCAAACCACAAGTGATGTTATATTGTCCATTCGATTATTCGACATTGGTCAATTGAATGAGCAGCGGCAGACAATCGATTCTACAGTGTATTAGTCAATGTTCACATACAAAAGTTCAGTACAACAATCGATCGAGGGGGATTTGGTGAATCACCATCACACAAATCCAAATTTTTTTGATGAAAGGACGATATCGCACACGTGTGACGTGGTCATACATGTTGTAGCCGCGCGTGGCCACCCATTCGAGCGCCTCCAGCATGGATTTCAAAAACATGGGATTCGTGGTGCGACTGACACTTGCCAACGCCTAACCCCACCCATGCCGACGTCATATACTAGTACCTTGTGATCGATCGATATATATATATATATTATTTTTATAGCTTATATACGACAAATATTACCTTTTGCTGGAGTTCAAACAACTGCAAAGTCGGTCGACCAGTTTGCCGCGATAGAAACTTGTGCACGACCATCTGCTTTTCGTCATCCGTGAACGGATTGATGTGCAGCGTGGTCCAATTGCGACGCACGGCTTCCACCTACACATATATATATTTGAGTATATATATTTATATATTCGAATATATATATATTTGAGTAGGTATATATTTTAATGCACAAAATCACATCCTAATACAGTATTCAATCAAAAGGCCATTTAACAGTAATCAAGAGAACGAAAAGAGTCATCTATTTCAAAATCCAAACAAATGTACTTTTTCTCATGTCTCCTGTTAAACAACCGATGGTATGCATACGTTATACCTTGATGCGTTCCATGGTGGACATGTCGACATCGACGGCATCTGTTCGTGACGTGGCAGCCACGCTCGTAGCCGCCAAGACCAACCGAACATTGGGGGGAAAAGCTATCCGAATGAAATACATCGTCGGGGGGGGGGAATTGAGTTGGTGGCACCCACAGGAAGGACGATATAGTATTAATATGTTGTCGTACACAGAGGTAGCCACTTGAGGATGCTGTCGCCGTCGCTGGTGCGGAGACGATGCACGCCGTCGACAATGAGAATGGTGCGGCCTTTGCGAGATGCGGCTTCGAGGTACCGGGGGAACTGCCAGCTCAGGCGCTCTTCAAAAGTCGGCACTTCTTTTGTCAGCTCAAAGTACTCGTTCATTTCCGTGAGGATGCGCTCGAGCAACTTGGACACGAACGCGCCTTGCCTCGTACATCCCACAGCGTGGTAAAAGATGAACTCTGGGAACCCGTTGTTCCAGTTTTGAAACTTTTTCTTGCGTCGATTGATCCAGTTGGCCTACAACGTGCAGAGACACGAATGTCATGGTGCGGACCAGCCTTGTTATGGAGAAGGCGACAACAGTCACGAGGAAGGGGGGAAGGGGGGGACAGCAGTTTAGGGGAAACGGGCGCACTATCACACAACACGTACGAGAAATGCGCTCTTGCCGCTGCCAGGCTCGCCAAACACAATCAACGGCCCTTTCGGCACGTGCATGCTGTCGACGTCGCAGAATTCGTCCAAGTCCCTGTCACATATAAAGGTATGTGTTTGGTCCCTTGTCCACATATTTACAATCACTTGTGTGATGGATCAAGTGTCTTGAAGTTTACACACCGCAGGAGTGAGGGTTTGTACACGTAGTCGTCGTGGTCGAGCCGGCTTTTGAGAAACGCATGGTGAAACTCGGATTCGAACTCGGAGATCGAGTCGATGTTGTCCACCATGGGCCGCTCGCTTCGTTTCTTCATGCGTCGATTCCACACTTGGTGGAGGCAGTTATACAATGTAACCGACAAAATGAGGCCTTTTGAAACGGTCAGTGCACGCATGTGACTGGCAAACGAGCAGTGTCGTGCCAACACTAATTGAAAGGATAATCACGGACTGCACACACCAGCGTCCACAACTACTACCACACACCACCAGTTGGCCCTTTGTATATATATATATATATATATGTATGTATATCGATGCCAAGATGTTGCTGTTGTCACGCTGGCGACGAAAGGAAGGGCCAACTAACTGTAAAGCACAAGATCTCAGTGGTACAATAAATATATATATTTGGAGCAGTATCGAACGGTAACACGCCTGGTTTTTTCGTGTTGTCATACCAACAAACTCTAACGATTTACCTGGGGATAGTATGAACACCTTTTCCAAGTCGGTACAGTTAATGTTGTATCTATCCCGTTCACATCGACATAAATGTATACAGTTCAGTTTGTTACTACTACGTAGTACTAGTATTAGTTAACAATTCCTCCATTCCTTGCAACTTAACTACTCGTTGGCGGATGACCCTTTATCTTTGGGGGTACCTATCGTCCGTATGTACTTCATGTTACAGTCAGTTCCCCATCCAAACCAAACCAACACCACTCTTGTTGCATATACTAGTAGTAGTACTAGTAGTATTTATTGTAGTACTAATCTAGGTCACACGCTATATTTCCACTAGGAATCTCGAAGGGCCACGGACGTGACCATGTCTTGAATCGTCGACACGGGCGGGCGGTACATGGGCGGCAGAAGTTTCCGCTGCAGTGCATTGAACGAGTATCGCTTGTGTCCGACGTTCTTATGCGCCACATCCAATCGCACGCCAAACTCGCGCATGAGGTTAGCCAGCACCAGCACATCCTTATCACTCTTGTCGTCGTCGTCGTTTTCTGTTTGCAGCATCTGGTCCAACGACGAGGCCCAAGCCGCCTGTTCCCAGGTCACACTCATAGCCGTTCGATCTTTGCCGCTTTTGCAGCACGTGACCCGCGCCCCGCCCAATGCCCGAACGACCCGGGCCGCCAAGTGCAATATGTGGGTGTTTTTACTGGCGCCGTTCTCGTGGGTCACGGCGGCCCGCAGCTGGTCCAGGTCAGTGTCCACAGAAATGACGTGGCTCGCCTTGGTAGCAGCTTGGTGGTACTCATGTAACGCAATCAAGTTGGTCGTGTTGATTTGAGATTGCGTCGACACTACGCCGCCGCCTACTGTGTACAAGAGTGGTGGTACGATATGAGAAATGAAATAGAATATAATTATTACTATTGTGGATTTGGTGCAAATATTTCCAGACCCCGTCCAATATCGCTCGTGGCGAATTTCAATTGGCTCAAATAGACAGGACAAGTCGTGCATTCAACCAATCAGAATTACTCCAGCGTGATCCCATCTCGATTCGACAAACCACGCGCATGTGTGGGGGGGGTACTTTATACCGAATTCATTCACACAATATTGTCCAAAACTCCTGTTCAATAGCGAGCTGTTGGCCGTCGTCGAATCCAGTATCCTGGCCAATCAAATTACACGTTGGAGATATTGGAACCAATCAACGATCATCAAAGTGGGTTGGCCCAACCAAAAAAGTACAGCTTTAGAAATTTGTATACAACACTACTTTCTATGTAGTGCATACATGGAAGAAGCTTCACATCGATTCTCGAATCAATTGATTGGACCAAATTTCAGCCAAAAGGACAAGTGAATATTTTTTCACATAGACTTCCCAATTAATTCTGCACAAAGTGCAGCCAACCAATCAGCGACAAGCAGCATTTTCAGATGGACGACCAATCGGAACGTTTTGTGATCGGTTTGTTGGGGCGACGTTATGATGGATTCGATGGATCATGGGGCCCGGAAACATTTATACCAAGTCAGTATTATATATATATATATATATATATATATAGGATTCTGAAAAGGAATAATATATATATAGGATTCTGAAAAGGAATAATATATATACATAGGATTCTGGAAAGGAAAAATATATATATATAGGATTCTGGAAAGGAATAATATATATAGGATTCTGGAAAGGAATAATATATATAGGATTCTGAAAAGGAATAATACATATGTATATGATTCTGAAAAGGAATAATACATATGTATAGGATCCTGAAAAGGAATAATATATATATAGGATTCTGGAAAGGAATAATATATATAGGATTCTGAAAAGGAATAATATATATGTATAGGATTCTGAAAAGGAATAATATCGATATATATATATATATATATATATACAGTGTATTATACATAATGAGTTGGAGGCATACCGCCAAGATGGGCCGACATGTTGGCGAGGCTTTGCATTTCGTTGATGCCTTGGGTAAACAATACACACACAATCGGAATCGGATCTCCTCCCCCCACATCCAGCCCGTCCACGGGCACTTGGACGATTTTCCCACAGACTGCCACGTCATCAGTATTAGATGGTACCAATTGAAACTGGAATTGCTGGCACGCCAAGATGCCAACTTGGGCGTCGTGGAGCATATGCAACTCTTTGCCCTGCGAACTCACCTACAACCAACCGTTCAAAAGTGAACAACCAAAGAATATATATTTTAACAAAACGAGTCATATTCAGTAAATTTAAAAAAGTAAATTTAAAAATAGACGTGGTTCGCTCGTCCAAATCAGAGTCATAAAATATTAGCTTGACAACTAGCTCCACACAGTTTTGCATTCATGTTTCAACCAAATGTTGTTGTTTTCGACATTAATATTTCATGCATACGGCAAAAACAAACATATTCACATATGTATATAAATGACCCAGCCGCCCCACCCCCCCACAATATGTATATATATTGAGGGGGGGTGATTTGAATATATTTATATATATTGAAATCACAACCTACGCTAGACACACAGCCATCAAACACACACATAATCACGTACCAAACTCTCCCATCCACACAAAAATCCCACACGTTGCCACAGCGCGAGCCGGTCCGCCCACACCACTGGCCCTTGCTGCATCGTCATGACAATTGCCGACTGGAACGCGGCAGTGAGCGCCGTTAAAGCCTGCGCCACCACCATAGTCTTGCGGAGTTGATGCGTTGCTTCGAGTTGGAGGGCTCGGGCCCACAGACTTGTGAGGGGGGAAGGCGCTGTCTGGTGGTGATTATCCCCAAGGGATGTGGCGGATTTGAAGGCCGATGGAACGGGGGGTAAGTTGCGCTTGGCGGACGAGTAGAGCGAGTTGAGGCGGGATGCCATCGCCCGCGGCGCGACGTCGGGGGGCAGTGACGTGGCAGGAGACGCTTCCACTGATTCATCGTACCCGTTGGACAAGCCCGAGACCCCAAAGGATGCCCGATCGGCGGCAGACATGGACGCATGAAGTGCCACACAGTCTTCGGCTAGGTCCGTGAGAAGGTCATTCAATTGGACCAAGTCCGTGTCTAGGCCTAGCGCGTGGGCTGCTGGTATACCGCATGACACTGTCGACAGGGTCGAACAAGTACAAGGGGAAGTAGACCAGTGGTGGAGCCAGCTCACGTGCAAATTTGTGGGTATGTGTTGAAGTGAGCTCGACTTTTTATCATGGCTTGATTTGAACCGGGTCGATTTGGCCTCCGTCACCCATTGCTGAGAGATCTACATTGAAAACATATAAGAGCCAATCCGAGGATCCACACACACACAATGATTTAGCCAATAGCGATTGGATATTCGAAAGTCGAGGCTTCGAGTACGACAGGGTGGGGATATATAGATAGTCCAGTCCTAAACAACAAACTACAGACGACGACCGAATTATCATGTAGCGCAAATTTCACGATATGATTGGATAGATAGCGTAGTTCGAAATTCGAAATATATTATAAAAATTCACCCATAGAATTCAAGTATTTCGTGATGTGCAGCTGATTGGCTGAAAAAAGTGTGTGACACTCAAAACTTCCATGAGCGTTAAATTCCCTCGTCGTCTGTATACCATATATATATATACAGAGTACAGTTGCCAGACCATCGTATTCTGGTGTAAATATATTATTTTCTAAACTGGAGCGACATACAACCAAATAATACATGTACACGAAAATCGCAAGTAAAAGTATGTAGCCAAGCAGACAGATTGCAGGAAACAACCATCACCTATACATCTACTTCGTGTGAGTTCTAAATAGTGTGATTTCAATCGCCGCAGGATACACCGTTTTACATACAAACTTCAGTACAAAGAAAACACAAATCGATCGATCCGTTTTGCGAGTCAGCACACAAGTCGACAATATTTTGAGTACAAGGACAACACACACACACACCAAACCCCAACAATTATTTTAGGGTGGGTCTGTATCACACCCCAATTATTGCCCAAATAATATTTCGAAAATATATTTGGTTCAATATATAATTCGAAGAATTTGGTTGTCATCTATTGTTAACTGTCTGAATCAGCCTGAATTCGAACGAAACTCAGTAGTTGCCAACTTTCAGAATAAAAAGAAGTCGCTTGAACCTCTTTTTTAATATTTGGCAAAGAAAAAACGCGATATTTGGCAAAATATTGAATTCTCGACATTTTAAATCCAGACAGATCATTTCTCAAAAACTTATATTATTCATTCTAGGAAAAGCAGCCATATCAGGAGCAATTTTTTGCCGATTTCTTAGAAATTGCAAAATATCCGAAGATGTTGGCTTGTTTTGACATCCAGACGCACCCTTAAAAGTAAAAGCCACCTCAAACGAGCGAAAATCACTCTGTCGCAGAATACATACCCAAATACAGTACTAGTACACCACCACGTACCGCGATAAGGTTGTCCAAAGTCGCCTTGTGCTCGATCAAGGCTGCGATATGCTTGTCTATAAATGTCGTGGACGGTACCAGCATCGGGAGCAACGCTAATGGACTCGAAGCCTGGAGCCACGGCAGCCTCTCGGCCATCACGACCGGCGGCGGCGGCGGCGGATTTGCATGTATGGGACTCGCTCGAGTCAATGCTAGATGGACGTCCACTTCGCCAACACAAGTGCCGCCATCGTCGCACCGACACAAACCGTCGGGGTCGTCCCCCCGTTGGTGGAGCCGCACCCAGTCTTGGAACAAGTAGTAGGTGGTACTAGTACTACTACCCCCCTCGACTACTACCTGGCGCAGCTGCGCTAACGGCAGCCTCGCCACGCCCAGCGACACATGAGATTTTCGACTGGATTTTGCACTCGTTCCTTTGGCTGGGTCGACTAACACGTGGCAGTCTAGAAACCTATATATATATATATTGTCAAGTCGATGAAATTGTGGAGTGGGGGGAGGCAGATAATCGATATACGACCAATCAAAACACGAATCAAGTAGCCAATCAAATCCATCGAAATCGAGTGTGACTTCAATTCGTGTGACGATCGTTCCATACAAAAAAAGGCAACAATCATACAAAGAAATCGATTGATCGATTGTGTCAGCATCAAAGTCCAAATTTAGTGTAACACAGCAATCCTATTCCATCGATCCATGGAGGTGGCAACTCTCCAATCAAAACTCCAATATATATATATATATATATTTGTCAAAAATTCATTGTTTTTTTCGTGTTCTTCTTACCCTTGCATCGAGTCATTCCTAGGTCGATAGAATTCAAACACTGAGTCGTCCACGATGCGGCTACGGAGTTTCACCGAGGGTAGATCTGGGCGCCACCGGGGCTCGGGGTTGTTGAGGATGGTGTTAGTTCGCCCGATGGTCGAGGGGTTCATCATGGGCGGGTCACACCACTGCAGTTCGCAATACGCGTGAATGTTTTCATTGGTACTATTCGTTCGGAGCTTGGAAATTGCTGATGATTTGACTGATTTGGCCAATGCAAACATGCTCGTGCGGAGCGTCGCGGTGACCGAGTCGGACGACGTTAATGGGGGCGGCGCATTGCCTAGGTGCAGCCCTCGTGCACGGTGCACGGCTACTTGCACCTATATATATATATATCGTGTGTATCTTTAAAACAGGGCAAGCAAAGAACGTGCAGCCACACTAATGTACAGGAAATAAGTAGTGGTAATCCGATTGCACGAAAGCATCGGCGCAAATAATAAATCAACAACGAACTATTCATGTGGAATTGAAAATTTATGATATGATGACGGGTATCACCGGTGGACACGGGATTTTGACATATATATATATATATATATATTCACAGGACAAACAATATATAAATCGATCGCGATGGAATGAAAACCAAATTAGCACCACAAAAATCCATTTCTTTTTTTGGCTGAGGGTGCGTGTGCTAACATTTCAAAAAAATAATATTCCATTTTCTGCCAAAATAGGATAAACGAAAAACGCCATTTTGTAATATGGCGTTTTGGACCACACGTCAAGGAGTAAATCCCACTTGATATTATTGGATATTCGGTTTAACACTATCCAAGCAAATTTGTCGAATTCGGCCTCAAAATGGCATTTTGGGCGTGAATATTTTAATATTTCAGGTTGCCAAAGATAATACAACAAGACAAGGACATATATGTATCGATGCCTATTTTGGGGGATGGATGAAATCGCCAACTAATTGAACAAAGGAGTATGATTGGCTATAAAGAATGATAGTTGCAATATGATTGGTTAAAAAGATTGATTGTAGTATTGCAGTCACACAAAGATACCTCTTCAACTTTGTTTTATATGAAATGTTGAAGGTCCGGCGGTTGGTAGGCGGTTCATTCAACCAACCGCCGGAGGACATTTGAAGTAGAACACATAATACCACATATTCGATAGGGATAGATACAAGAGTGAATGTTGTACCGCATCGCAGCCATGCGCCAAGCCGGATGCGACATCGTCAAACAAACATTCAGCGAGCGCGGCGCGAGCCCGCACAGCTTGCCACGCCATGATTTGATGCGTGATATCGTCCCTGGATTGGGCCAAGAGTTGCTGTGGCAGTGTCGCACAAAGCCACGATTCGGCCACGCGTTCGTCAAAAAACGTTGTCGCAGATTGGTGTTGCTGGGGCCATCGATACAGGGTGCGGTGGGTTTGTACGAACGGCGCCATGGTGGCTGCCGACACGACATGCGGCCACACTAGTTCCAACATGTTCGTGGGCTGGAGAGGCTCAGGTCGTACGGCGGAGTGATCGGCTTCATCGACGCTAGTGCCATCGGTGGCTGAGGACTGTCCGCCCTGGAGCTGCTGGATAAAGGGAAGGCTGAGCTGGCCAGATTGAGCGGCGGCGTCGAAAAGCAAACGGAGAGGTACCAACCCCGTGGTCGCCAGCTCCACGGTGGCCTGCTTGGCTCGAAAATCGACCTGGGTAGACAACAATTGGAACTCCACCGTGTCAGACGGCGACAGGTCGGCGGCAGGCAGTACAATGCCCACGACAAAGCGCGGGGACGATGACTTTTGTAGGGTTTCTGTGCGGAACGTGAGCGGCACATTCCCATCGGAGCCGCGGTGTGCAGTCACCTGGCAGTAGATTGAGCCATCCCATAGAGGGGACGAGGACGAGTCCTTGCGCATCATGGTCTTGGCCAGCGCATACCCTCGTTGCATCGTTTGATGGGTGAGGTTGACGATGCTAGAGTTGGCACCGTCGGGGACGTCCAAGGTCAAGTTGGTGCACGAGACAAAGAACGACAGATCCAAGGACTTTGTAGCAGCCACGGGGCATGAGATCGGTTCGTCCATGGGGACCTCGCTCGGAGAAGGAGAGCCGGCATCGATGGCGGCCGAGTCCAGGATGCAAGTCATGCAGAAGAAAACGTCCTTGCTCGGCAGGGAAGTACGTTATCAGACTAACACGGAAAAAGAGCCGGCCCAATACCATGTGTCCGCTGTTTAGTGACCCGAGACATAAGTACGTTAAACATACAAGGGTACGTGTTAAACAGGTTAAACAATGCTTGTAGCCTCGCAAGTACGACGTTGTATCAGGTGTAGACTGAAAGCCCGGGTCACTCGAAAACGTCTTCTTCCATGTTGATCGTATTACAGTAATATGCAACGCAATTGTTCGATGAACGACAAGGTGGCAGCGTAGTGCAGTCGTCGCTTCTAGTGACCCCCGCTGCTCCAGGGCTTGACTACTGCTTGGCCAATGCAGTCCATCAAGTCGTGTAGCTGAGTAGTGTCGTGGCTGAGGACAGCATCCACCCATGGTTGATCGAGGAGCCAACGACCCGTCGCCGTCGACTCGGAAGACACAGCGACCCAGAGCCCAATTCGTTGCTTTTGGCACCAAGGCACATGCGATGCGAGCATCGCTTCGTTGTACTCGACGAGCACGTGAATCGCAACGTAAATGCCGGCCACCGCCACCAGTTGCTGCAGAACTTGGGCAGATCCTCCGACAACTCCCAGTCGTGTGTGATGCGTTTGCCATGTTCGCACTGCATCAATGTTGTCCGGGGATTCCACCAGCAAAGCAGCTGGCAACAGGACGACACAGTCCTTGTCGGAAGGCGGTGGCATATTCGCAACCGATGCGAGTTCTACCATCGACTAGCATAGTCAAAGCCTGCCTTGCTCTGCGTGTCCAAGCGTGTATCATATACATGTGTACATACCCAGAGCTACCATAGCCGCTTGTGGCATAGCTTTGGTCAAGTCTGTGACCACATGGATCAACGTAGACGCAGCGCTCGGTGGAAGCCACGACGGCTGTACTTTCGTGGCAAGTCGAGGCCATTCTAAATACTCCATCAGTCAGGGCTACGATTCAGTTGATGCATGCGATCGTTTGCATCCCCCCAGCAACAAAGTCTGGCTTGAGTTTCTCTCAGTAGTATGAGTATTGGTACGTAAAAGACCAGTAGATGGCCGTTCAACCATGGTGTTATTGTCAAGATATTCGAAATTGGAGTGACAATCGAAAATCGACCAATCAAAACCCAGAACACGAATCAAGTAGCCAATCAAATCCATTCTTCGACCAATGCAACATCGAATTAGTGTGAGACTGGACGACCTGTACACATACAAAAGTCAGGACAAAGAATCGATCGATAGATTTGGCAAAGAATCCGCACAAAAGTCCAAATTTTGGGTATATGGACAATACGTAATTAAATAAGTTTGGTCATCACAAGTGTTTCAGACCATTCTCAGATATCGGGCAATCTACTATTAATATTGGTTTGTTACGCTTGTGTTTATTCAAAACTGGAGAATGAATCGACGACACAAGCAGCAGAATTCAGCCAATCAGGTTACAGGAAATCACCATCAACCTCGAATTAGTATGATACCTAAATTAGTGTGATTCCACTCACACAGGACACCTGTTTTTCCATACAAAAAACCCCAGTACAAACACAAAGAACCGATGGATAGATGTGGCGATGCAGCGCGCTCAAACAAACCTCCAACATTTGGGGAAATAAACCATACTAACGTTACTGTATATAAACGCAAATGTACATATTGTCTAATCGATTCGAAACTGGAGCCGTCAGTGCAGTCGAATGCCTTAAGAGAATGGATTAAAGAACGCCTAAGCCAATAAAACCACACCCTGTTGAATTTCTGCCAATCCAAACGCTTGATTCGGCCCACATATATACTCATCTTTGTATAGTGTGTGTACAAGCTTAATAATGAGATCAAATGGATTCTATTTAGTGAAACGACTCAAAAGTCCAAATTTGGGTGAAATGCACAATACGTACTGGAGATAAGGGTTGGCGAGTGTGGGTGGCACGCTAAGAGCCGAAAGTCGCAGCGGCGTTCCAGGTAGGTCAACTGATGGAGCCGATTCAAACTCACAACAAGGGGCCATCCATCCACACAGGCGTCCAACGTGCCTAGAATGCCGTCGCGCGCGCACGCCATGACCATCGTGGCCGCCAACTCGGCCAGGGTACGTGGCAGCACGAGAGACAAGGACGGGTCTATGTAGGCCATGGCGGCGCAAATCGCGTAGCCGCCCCAGTCTGAAATGGACGCCACGACCAAGTGATCGGACGGCGTGACTGCTGCGATGACGTCGCCGTGTGGAATGTGCTGTTTGGTCAATGTGGCCACGCCGCCTAAGCCTGTGAAAATTGATATGGAGCTGAGTCGGG
This sequence comes from Aphanomyces astaci, assembly GCF_000520075.1. Lineage (NCBI taxonomy): Eukaryota > Oomycota > Saprolegniomycetes > Saprolegniales > Verrucalvaceae > Aphanomyces > Aphanomyces astaci. The sequence continues at coordinate 918,717 of NW_009798280.1, forward strand.
GCAACTTCAATATGTACATATATCGGTCGTACGAACGTACCGAGCTCGTTGCCACCGTCACCAATGGCCAAGGTGCGAACCCCGAGTTGTTGGGCACGGTCGAAGAACGCGTCCAAGTGCGCCACGTCACGTGAAATGTCCCTCGCACGCATCGTGTAGTAGCGACCTGCGTACGTACGCGTACTTGAGTTCGTTTTCAAGGAACGAGGAGACGAATCGTACCGTCCGCTGCCTCGCCGGGTCGTTCGATGGCGATCCAGTACTGAATGAGCGCCGCCATGGCCTCGAGCTGCGGTGGCGCCACTGGACCTGGCGGAAACGTGTGCAATTGCAGATTTTTGTCGGCTTGACACGAGTAGTTGTTCCTCCAGTGGTCGATGCAAGCTTGGAACACACTGGCATTGACATCGTCTGTGAGGATATGCACCACGCAGCCCCGAGTGTGCAGCATGTGAACCAGAGCAAACGTGCCGGCAATGCCGTCGGTTTCAGTAGGCGGCGTCGCATGTTGGACACAGGGAAACCCTGTCAGAATGGCCACGTGAGAGCCCGGCGGGAGATGCAGGAGGCCGGTGGCAGCTGCTTCCAGAGCTACCACATCTCGATGCGGATTGAGAAGGTGGCGGATGCCGCGACCACCCACATCATCTTGGACTATGGCGAGTATGCGCTGCATGACATGGGTTGACAGATTTCGACGGATGACATTTTGTTTGAAAGGGGAAAGCAACCGGTATCCGGAAAAATTCACACTTTGGGGCGGATTTCAACAAATCTGATCAAAATTGAGGACCTGTCTGGTAACCGGAAATATTGCAATATTCAGGCCCAAAACGCCATTTTGGGGCCGAATTCAACAAATCTGATCAAAATGCTTGCAGAGTTTTACCCAAATCCAATAATTCCACGTGGGATTTACTTGTTGACAGTGAAGAGGCCCAAAACGCCACCTTATAAAACGGACCTTTTACCTCCATTTTGAAAAATGATATTTTAGTTGATCCCATTTTGCGAGAAAGTGGAAAATTGTTTTTGAAATGTCTTGCTTGAAGAGTTCAATAATTCCACGTGGGATTTACCGTACGCCATTCGTTGAAGAGGTCCAAAACGCCATATTGTAACGTTATGTCAACAAATAAGGTGATTCATGTAATTCCCGGCCAGCTTGGCCTACTTTCTGAGTGCCATAACTCGTCACCCATTCATCCAATGAGGCTGCGAAAACATGCATTTTGAAGATCGTGACGAGCTTTATAACTTTATGCAGGTCCTATCATTTGTATCGCATGGTCAATTTGCTCGTCGAATTTCTAAAATTGAATTTCTAAAATTGAAATTTCCCTGTGTGAATTTAATTCCCGGCCAGTAAGTCACTTGAATAATGTATTCCTGATTTGGGTGACAAAATCCTCAGAACCTCTTAATAATGATATGTATAAATTAATCAAGTAATTAAATTTAGAAGTGCAACTAATATAAAAACTGTATTACATGTTGAACAAACAGAATATTAAATCTTGCAAGTATGTGATACAAGAGTACGTAATTTTGTCCTATCATCGTCCATGGATGATTGTGATTGGCCATTTGCTGGCTGGGAATTACATGAATCACCTTACTGCAAGTACATCATGGATGTAAAGCTATCTTCATTGACGAGAGGCTACGAATACCGTGTCCAGATACCGACTTCGTATACCTACTGTATAACCTATAATAGTACTAGTAGTAACTACTATTAAAAACGTTAGTAGGACTGTTCCTCCGCCAGCCTGGAGGAACAGTACAGTAAGTAGTATGTATGGCAGTACTGTAACGGCCCTGTTGAATTATTTCAAGTATAACTTGATGTTTGTTTGGGCATAACCCATAATGGCCACAAAGGTCCGACCAATTAGAGCATTTCCACAGTAAATTGGCCAATCAGTAAATCTGTGTGCTGATTTACTGCAAATTTACTGAAATATTTTCGCCCCGCACCAGTATCCGATTCAGCACTTTGCTGACTAGCAAATATTCCAGAAGTCACACAGATTTGATGGACATGTAACGTTACTGGATTTGCTGGAGTCATATCCGGATAATACGGCCGGATAAAGGGACATGCTTGGGTGATCGCTCATTGACTGCTTTGAAGCTTCGAAGCTCGATCATGTCGTCGAGCAAAGGACGGAACTACCTTCCTGTGGAACAAGAAACGTTGTGCTGCGCAAGGCTGCAAGTGTCGCTTAACTCCATCGTCGGAAACGACCAGAAGTCATCTCTATTTTACGAGAAAGTAGCAGCCATTTACAACGACCAGCATAAATATGTCGGAAGTCCACTGCCTCAACTACAACACTATATTACGGTGTGACTATAGCCCATGTGCACCTGCAAGCTTGCAGTTTTACTGGCGTGATATCATCTAGAAACAAATTTCCCTTTTCTGCGGGGTGTACAAAAAGGCACTGCACAATCCCCCATCTGGAACCAACAACATCGACCACGTGAAGGTATAGTGATCAATGACAATTTGTATTTGACAAGTACATACATTTCAATAGAACGCAATTGAATTGTACAGGGTGCATTCAAGAAAGGTCACGTTCCATCTACAACACTATTGGCTCAATCTAAAGAACGTGCCAATCAAAGTTCACCAAGGCGTACATCGTGTCACTGAGCGAGTCCAACGGAGTCAGTTCTGAATGCTCTGTCGAAAACGTGATCAAGTCGCCCAATCTTGCGTCCATCCGACCATTGGGCATAAAAATGCGAAAGCAAAGAGTCAAGGTACTGTATGCATCGGAATAATATTGAATAGTATTTGATGATATATATTTTGAGTATTATATACAGTAGTAATTTATTCCATTGAAATAGAGGAAAGGGGGATCATCAAAGTCCAAACGGATATGGTGAAGGCAATTGTTGACTGTGAACGCAATGCCATTGTACCTGACAACGGTCAAATCAAAATGTTCACGGGGCGCGTTGCCCACGTTTTGGGGCAGTTCTTCCATGCCCAATGGCAGCAATCAATGCTGCCAAACATTCGAGGCCATCCAACACTCTTGGTGCGAGCAAGGAGAGCCCTCATGCCTGCGGTTGTTGGACTTTGCAGGCATATCGAGCCAAATTCAGCGTGGACGATGAGACAGAAACGCGCAATGTTTCACGCATGATTGATTCGCCGATGCGGTATCTAAATATATATAGTTCGTGAGTTGACACAACACATGTTTTGTATAGGATGGAAAGAATTTTATCGAAACTGAATGCTATGTAGTATTAGTTTATCTAACATCACAAATACATATACCGCTCGTCCAAATTGTCCATTGCGGTACCCGTTGCTAAGTGACGTATTCAAGCGGCTACGCGTTGATACGAAGACAGACCAAGTCTTACCTAGTACATAGTCAGATATTGTAAGAATAATGACCACATACCCATAGCGTCCTTGCGTTGTGTGAAGTACGAGTCATTCGCTTCAACTGTGTTCATAGCATGGAGGAACAAATCATCGGCGCCTGAATAGGTTGTGTGGATACGTGCAGTTGGGCGATAAAAAATCTTGCATGAGTAAGTTGGCATAGAGACTGCGTTGGCGGTCGATGTTCTGCGACTTTCATGGGCGTGAGCCTCCGTGTGTACGAGAAATCACATATTCGAAAACCACTTGGATGGCTGCGTCAATAGAGAGATTTCGCAAACGTGCCGTTGCCAGTGCCAGAGCCACAACCTTTGGGAATTGATAATTGTGCGGCAAACCTCTGAATCATAGTTTTTCTTGCCGCAGAAACGGCCAATTGTACGGAAAGTCGTGCTGTAGCCAGAAACAGCCAAAGTCAAATGGCCAACACGGACAAGCATCGCAACTGGACGCAAGAAGACGGCATTTATCGTAGACGGCAAGAAGGTACAAAATCGATTTCTGGCTCACGTCGACGAGCATCGCAAATTTCATGCAGTGTCAGCACGTCTTTCTGGTGTTGACGAAGAGGAGAAGGAGAAGCATATGCTTCTCGATGACATCGTTACCTTGCTGGACGACCTGAAGACCGATCAGCAAAAGCGCTACGAAAAAGAGAAAGTTGAACAAGGTGGGCTTATCGTACGCCAAATGGCCATGAAGACGATGAAGCGACGAAACGACGTTGATGGCGATGACGCTTAAAAGCGTCCTGCACTTGGGAACCGTCGCAATAGTCTGGCTGCTGCGATTATGGCTGAGAGCGAACGTGAATTGGTTACTCGTGACAAGGTCCTTGACTTCCAGCGCCAAAATTTGAGTCTGAACTTCAGCAGCGTGAGCTCGACCGTGAGGATCTAAAGGCCGAGCGTGAACACCAATTGGCATTGGCCAACATTGAGAGCGTGAAAATGACAAACATCATTAAGGCTCTCTTTGACAGTAAAAAGTAATCATGAATTTGGACATTTCAATTTGTTATATTTCTACTATCTGGCTGAATTATGATGTCAGGTATTCCTTCGGTGTTGGTGGGCACATGCCAAAGTAGGATAAAATGTGGTTTCCGCCGTAGTAGCAGCAATTACAATTGGTCATGAACATGGCCGCAAGTACCACACCTCCAACATTCAATAGCATAATCTTCTGCTGCATTTTGTAGGTAGTAAATCCCCAAAGAGTTTTCATCCGCCCAAAGTTCCACTCAACTCCTTGGCGGACTCGGCTCATGGCTGTGTTAAAACGTTGTTTTGATTCGTCCAAGTTTTCCCCTTGAAGCCAGACACAATCAACTTCCAAATGGCATAAGGAGGGTCCCCGTAAATGTAGTACCCACCGAAAATGTCCGAATTGGCCTCAAAGTACTGTTGCAGCTGACTGATGTGCAGCAACGTCACTTCATGTCGACTGCCCTCCAAGGGCCCAAAGAAGTCGATACAGAGACCATCAGGAGTTGTCAACCCTTGGAATTTTAGGCAAGAATGCGTTTGTGGACTGAGTAGGTCCGCTATTGCAAGTTCAATCCGCCAGTGCCATTGGCAGAGACAGTAATGCGACAAGTTTCAATCTTGGTTCCATCGGGAAATGCCCAGACATTTGAAAGTGGTGACACTTTTGTATGGATGGCGCTGGCATACTGTGCGACTCGGGCACGTATAAACTTGTTGCAGATATGATCTCTCCAGGAGTTGAACACGAACGCCACCATGTGATTGAATATACGGCAAATTTGTTGGCGGGACCGACCTAATGTTGAGAGCATGTCATAGAAGGTAATAGCGGAGGTGCTTTAGCAGAATGGTCATGGCTTCCACACCAGTAACACGTCACGTGATGGTGCAATCACAACATTTGGTACCCCAAGCAAGGACGTGAGCTGTAGAACTCCGGCGACGTCGAAACGAAACGAAAGCACAGCATCAGCATCACGCATATTGATGTCGAAACTGACGGCTGGGATGAATGGTCGTTCCACAGGAATGCCAAGGCCAAACTCCAGAAGAATTGTTGTTATAGCAGGACTTAGCTTCTTCCGCTTTGCCCATTTGTAAACCCGGAGAGCAAGGGTGGACTCTTCTGTACTCATATCAGAAACAATGGAAGAGTAAAGATTGACTGCTTCAACGTACGATCTCAAAATAGCTGCAGCAATGGCAGCCATTTTGCGAAATGACCAAAACAGCATTCCCGTTGCCGTTGCCGGATCGGACTCTGGTTCTATGGCACTGACTACGGCTCGTTTGCGAAATATCTCTAATGATTTTGCTGTTGCTGCCGCTACCACAGTCACTGTCGCTGTCCATCTGTTGATGCTGAATAGAGTGGACTTTCGCGGTGCGAAACAATGATTATTCATAAATACTGGCGAATAAAATGCTGGAGAGCATATCCAAATATCCATGAATAACCAACATGACTCCGACGCCACCGGCATCTGCAGCGTCAAAGCAGACGATCGAAGAGTCGTTCCGCGGTGCATCGACGAGGCCAGCCTATGACACGTACCGGAAACAGTTTGAGTCCTTTCTCCAACCTCACAAAGGAGGCATTGCACTTGAGACCGCCAGTACAGACGACTGTACCGACTTCTTCCACCACTTATACACGAACGGTAAAAAGGCAAGGACGATCGACGTTGCCAAATCCGCATTGGCCGCTCATTTCAACAACACACGCATCAACCCCAACCCGGCGCAAGACGCGAATGCCCGTCGGTACCTCGTTGGCCTACAAAAGTTCAACAAGAAGAAAAACGTCGACGAAGAAAAACAGGCCCACCCACTGACGGTTCAAGAGCTGTCTACTCTCATGAACGGACTCGCCGGGATGCACCCTTTTGTTGGTTCATTGCTCCGACTGTTGCTTGCCGTTGGTTTCCCGGGCTGCTTCCGAATCAGCGAGGTTCTCAACCTCCGCTACAACGACGTTCAACTTGTGTCTGAAGGCAGCGGCCGGTACCTGTCTGTGCGAATCCGGTGGCACAAGAAGGCAAATGTGGAAGAAGACTGAAAAATCTACCATCTCGTCGACGAGACAACGTATCCATGCCTGCGCGTGTGCACATTTCATGAGGAGTACCTGTCAACACTGCGTGCTTCCGGTGCCAATCTGTCCAGCACTACCTTCGTGTTTCCCAACTTCGTCTTTCAGCATGGCGATGTCCCTCATGTGGACTGGCAGCGCCCGCTGGAGCAGAAGGTCTTGCGAAAGGTGCTCAGCGACGTTGTCGAAATGACACCGAACCTACCGATTGGAATATCACTGCACAGTTTGCGTCGCGGTGGTGTCTTTTACCGCGTGTTCGAGTCCACTGAGCGTCGATTCAAATTCCGCGAGTTGATGGCCTGGTGCAGATGGTAGGCCGCGAAGGCGTGCTGCGAATACCTTGTGACGCAAAGAATCAGCAGTGAAATTGACCCTCGCAATTTGATTCGTACGGGGTTGTTGGGTGGTGGCGGCAGCGGCAGATTGGCCTTCTCCCTTGAAGAACTTGGCAAAGCCGTGGCCAAGTGTCTACAAAGCGATGAAGGTAAGCAACAACCAGTGCCCAAGACGACAGAGCAGTTGTGTTTGGATGGGTTCATTGCTCAAAAATCAATTCCTACCGCGCGATCGGGTCGGCAAGCGTGGCAACACTGGCTTTCGTGGCCGACCAGCAGCAGGGTGTTGCTTTGAAGGACTACAACAGCGACATACTCCGACTCCATCGGAAGAAGTACTCAAAGTGAGCGACATTGGGATTGGCATCGACTAGGTACCAGTCGTTTGAGCAGTTCAAATTGGCGTACTCAGGCTTCACAAGCTCGTATGCTCGTCTGTTGAAGGAGGTACGTCGTAGGAAGCAGCTAAATGCGTTGTAAGAACATTTGAGTTTGTGTTTTGGAGCGAAGCGACAAGCCCCACAGGGCCAAAACATTTCCTTTACAATATGTTAACGCTTGTTTTTGAGAGAACTATTGCGAATTGGGGTGTTCTATGTAGTGGAGCGTGTTCACGGTGACGTTAGCGGCATTTTGGTCCAGGTTTGAGGTCCTAGATTGTTCTGGTGTGTGTTTTGTGCACTGACGAAGTTGTCGATGAATTTGTTTTGAACCTTGTTTGAAACGAACATTCCTTCGACCAATCAAATCAATGTCGGATGGTTTTGTCGTATTTCCAAAGTTATCCATACACATCAGTATCCCCATATGTGAATGATATGTACACTAACGACATCAGCATCGACCAATACAATTGTCTGAAATACATTCATCCAATCATATACTCTTCTCGTGTCGGTTATCCAATCCCCATCCACGGTTCGATGTCGGATGCGACATTCTGTACATGTCGATTTACTGGAATACGATGAGATGCTCTTACTCATAGATGCCCATTCTGGATGACGAACCTAACCCAACCTAATCCTACCCTAACCCTAGAATTTATTGGTTGGAAATTAAACTAAGAGTGATATGATTGGCTAGAACAGAAATAGAATTATGTGATTCGCTAAATTAATCTCATACAAATATCAAGTGGGGGCGGAGGTGACCCATTATTCTACCATAAAAATTCCGACGTGAGAGTGGATTCCGACCGCGCTCCGACGACCGGTAAATATCCGTACGCGTAATATGATTGGTCAATTCAGGTTCATTTATCATTTTGCAAATAGCACTGTTAGTATGCTGCCGCTGACCGCCCACTGCACTTCTGGCTACAAGCGCGCTCCTTTCGGCCTCCGATGATGTCTACGACGGCTGAGTGCCCCCATCGCCGCATTATGTATCGCTGATGTTTGCCATCGCCGTTGCCTGCAGCCTCCATTTCCGCTGCCTGCCGCTGTAGTCATCGCCGATCCGGTCCCAATCGTCGTTCTTGTCTTATTCCGTCGTCACATCGATCATGTCGTACAACGGCCGGAGGCTCCGTCCAGTTCGAAATTGTATATAAATTGGCAAGTATCTCGCTTAAATCGAAGTCTTTAACTGATTGCTTGTATGTTGTGACACTGGAGTCAATGTAATTTGTCGTAGAGTATTGTAGATGTGACTGCAGAGTTGCGTCCGACCGATCAATTGCAAGATACTAGTAGTAGTCAAACAATTTAATCCGGATAAGCTTTGATTCTGGCCAATCCCAGGCATTTTTCGAAAGACAGGCATGCCAAATACTGGAGGCGGAGATGTCACAAGACGCCGGGTGCAGTGCCCTTTCCTCTCGTCACATGGCGTGCGCTTCTGTAGCCGCTTTGCTGTTACTATCGTTGACACAAGAGAGTTGATGACATGGTGGACTCTTGTGGTGGCCACATCGACATGGTTGAAGACTTGGTGGGGCAGATGGGTCTGCGTTGGGGAGGACCAGTCGAGTGCCATATCAACTGATACGCACCAAGGTACGAACATCTTGTAGCGAATAGGGCATGAACTAAAACTACTTTTGAATACTCGATAGCCAACTGCTCCTGAACGCTTGATGTTTGTCTTTGCGCCGACCCCGTGGTCAACCTGACAATCGAGCCACTGGGTCGGTGATGAATATGTTAAGTTTCGTGTTTTGTATGTATAACTACCCCTGTACATCAATGACTAACCATATCCTCACTAACGTTAGTCAACAGCAGCCTCGACCATGCCGCTCGTGTTTGCGCCGACCCCGTGGTCAACCTGACAATCGAACCACTGGGTCGGTGCAGGATATGCTAAGGTTCGTATATATTTGTATCAACCACTGTATATACTTGAATATTTATTCTCTTGACTAGTCTACACCTGCGTCGACCGTGCCGCTGGTGTTTACGCCGACCCCGTGGTCAACCTGACAATCGAACCAATGGGTCGGTGCTAGATATGCTTTGCATCAACCACTGTATATCATTGACTAATTATTCTCTTGACTAGTCAGCAGCAGCGTAGACCATGCCGATCGTGTTTGCGCCGACCTCGTGGTCACTGGTTGTACTCAGCCTCGTTTGAGCTTGCATGTATAAATAGTACTGTATATCCTTGACTCACTACTATCTTGGTAGTGCTAAGGCTCATATTTGTTCCTGTGTTGTGTGGTGGTCCAGCCATGAATTATGACTATTCAAACATGTTAACGGTAGTGTATGTGTAGTGTATATGTGAATGTTTGCGTTGGGCGTTGTAATTTTGTACTATAGCTAGAATGCTACAAACCGAGTGCCCCGCTCGCGTTGTTGGCGTGTTTAACCCTGTGCTGCAACAACTGTGTCCATGTGGGGTTGACGGCGGTGCTGTCCGGCCATGGACTGTAGCTATCCAATCATGTGAAAGATGTCAGCGGTACTCTTGATGTATGTATGTGAGTGTTAGTTAATCTTGCTGTAATATAGGAGCAGCGCTGCCAACCGAGGCCCACCTACTACCGCTGCTGGATTTCGTCACGCGTGAACAGCGTGTCCCATCCCCGTCAGCTACAGTGCCCCGCGTATCACTGGTCAATTGACTCACGGTAATTCCGAGCATGCAATAAATATTAGCAAGTCATTCTTTACGCTCATCGCGAGCACCAGCCACCACCACAACGACCACAGCCACGTCCGAGCCATCCTCGACGACTGCCGCTCCCACCACCGCGTCCAAGCTAACCACCACACTGACCCCTCATCCGACTGCACGCACCAGCCTCCGCTATGTGTAGCGCCATGAAGGGATGTTGATATGCACTTTTATCTTGTAGTGCCATGTTTGAGAACTACACATTCTGGTCGGGGTGTAGGGTCAACGATCAGACCACATTGGTCGGGAGCATGAAATTTGACAATGAGCACATCGGTCTCCCCTTTCTTGAGAGTAGCGCGTACTTGCACTCGACGGACCCTTATGATGTCGACGCACCGCGCTCCACAAGCAACGCAGGTACCTTTGCTGCGAGAATGTGACCATCAGCAAGAACGGTGTCACGGTAGGTCGCTGCTCCCTCGACCATGTCGAGGTTATCGACAAAAAAAAATATGTAGGCAATGCAGCGCCGCATCGTGGACTTCCACTCGTACTAACACTCCCAGAGGCAGGTGTTCTTGCGTTTGCGGCGCTTTGCTGGCTTTTCTTCCTTAGACTCACGGCAGCAGTGATCTGGTAGGTCGAGACTCGCCGAAGACGTTTTCAAGCCAACCTGCCCCTCGGCGTCTCGAAGACGTTCGGACATTGTTTTGTGTGGTCAATGAACTGGTCGATCACAGCTGCCTAGTGCTCGATCATTCGGAGGCACTTTGAGCTCGGACCGCTCTGATGTGTTGTGTTAGTTGTTTGAACTTGTGCCAAGTGGATAGACCAAGACGCCATCTCATAAGGTCAACGCCGGACACTGCCATGGCTTGGTCAACTCACAAATCTGGCTTCATTAATTGGAAGAGGAGTAATGCCTTCATTAGGTAAACACACAGAACATCCACAACCTGAGGAATAACATTGAGCAGAGTGTTGGATAGCCCTGTACAACCACTGAACAAGTGGAATTTGGCCATGTGGCGTGGAAATATGACAAGTCGAGCGGAGTCACTTTCGCGTCCGCATCGTGACCGCCAAGTAACTTCGCAATTTTTTTTATCTCCGTGGGTGTGTTGAAGATGTACGTGAAGAACTTGTTCGTAGAGGACATGTTCCAGTTCCCGCGATCCGCTATACAGTGCGGGAAAATCCCGGCATTTCAATTGACGTGCTGAGCTCCATCACGCCGGAACGAGTGCGACGTCAAGTTGGTCGTAACATTGGCTCCAGGTAAGATACGGCTAAGGACACAGTCGACATAGGCGGTGATGCTGAATTTTTCCTCGTGCCAGTGTGGGCTCAACGCTGTCACCTTGCTCGTCTTCCGCCACGGCTTTGTCAAGCAGACTACGTCCCGAAGTGATGGCCGCCAATACAGTCGACGAGTGGGCCATTGATGGCAAAGTCACACGCTGTAGGTTGCAGAAGATGCGACAGCAATGCCAAACTGAGAACACACTGAAGTACCAAGGAGGCGCTAAAGCAGTGATTGGACACGTTACAGTGCTGTCGTCGGGTTAAAGCGTCAGACCTTGCTCTTCGATGATTTCATTCGTAGAAATCGCACGAAAAATCCGTTCTCCCCACAGCGAAATACTCTGCTCTTCGAGCGTCGCCAAGTCGGATACCCGTCCAAACAAGTACCACAATAGCGACAGGAGCGTGGCATCTTGATAGTCCGACCCGACACTGGCGGTGCTGTAGAGACTTTTTCTTGCATGCTGGCGCTTGTGTTACGATTCGTCCTCGAGACCGCATGCCGCTGTACTTCTGTGCGTCCCTTTGCAAGTAAGGTGCTGTCCACTAATTGGGTGCATTGGGGGAGCGTGAGAAAAACCACTGCTTTGTCTGGCGGAATTACTGGTCGACTGTGTATCGTGCATACGGCTTTCCATCTTTGCCATTTAACCCGGCCAAGAATGCCAAAGCGGTCCATCAGCGCAATCAGTATCACGCATGTTGTGTCACTGCGTATCTCTTTGTCGGCTACCGATAAAACGTTGGTATAATAACTTCAATGAAATGCGTTCTATGGTTTGACCAGATAATTATCATAAATTAATTTCTAGGGTTGGATGTAATTGGAGTAGAATTTGGGTCCCTGCTGCCGCACGTCGGCGCCGCGGCGTAAAATGGGAATCTATTTTGCCCGGCTACGAATCACACTACCAGAAATCATTAATTTTAGCTATTCCATATCTTTTGGCGTCCCTGGCATTCCATCAAAAGTAGTTGGAAACAAATGTAAATCCAAATCACCCCTTGTTCGTGTCACCTGTGTGGTCGTCGGGTTTGTTGCCTCTACTTGTGGCCGAAATACAACATTGTAATCTGCCCTGTCCTGCTTGTGGCAAGGCTGCGTCTGGCATCCCCCCATATTATGATGTACCAACAACTGCACAATGATGTACTGGTGCGTTGTTTCCACCCTTGGCGCGATTCTCACTAACCTGGTTGATTGATTTGCTGACATCCCTCGCCAATTTACCAACGCCATTGACACTAGTCAATTAGTGGCACCCCAGCCCCACTCACCATGGATGGATTACGGGGGTCACTACAGGTAACCGCATTGGAATTGGATCACAGTAGTACTTGCATATTTTTATACTTGGTCAAAAAATATTAAAGAGATTCAGTCAATTGCATTTTAGCCAATAAGTGATCGACAAAATAGCGAAGTGCCATTCGTCAGATTCGACGACACCACCTGACACGCATGATTCAAAATTCAAAAATAGCAAGCAATGAAATGCCGATGAGTATCACATGACATTCACCTTCAAATTTTCTCACGATGCAACTAGAACGTGTGGTCAAACGGTTCTACCGACGCTACAATGTCCGCAGCATTCGGATGTACCTCCGACGCTTTGAGAGTTTGCCATTCAAGTCTATATGTCGTAAAGAATGGCTGTATGAAGAAAGGGTTCACACAGCAGCAGCAAAGCGTTTGAAACTGATTCAGAGGGTCATCAAAGTTTTGGGGTATGGTTAGTAGCTCAATGATTGGAAGTGCGTTTGAAAAAGCCTTGCCAAATGTAGATCAGGTGTAACTAACAGTAAGTAATGTAGGTATTCGTTGGTGTCTGTGTGCTCCCTGGGAGAGTTGTATGCGACGCGGTTTTTAGTAATATCAATTAGATACAATTTGGCCAATCAAGACTGTTAATTGTGTACTGTATTGCATTTTAATAAATCACGTTTTGGCTATTATGTACGACCCCCACGACAACGTCACTATTTAAGTCCCTGGTTGATCTCGTTATCTCTACGAGCATTCATCGCCCTATCTAAAGTGTGAATGGTCGCCCGAAAAGTGTACGACATGTGGAACAATATTTGGAGCGGTAACATTATCACTAACACTCCACAGCTACGAAGATTACGCTCGAGATTGACACCAATAGGGACCGAACCAACCACTCCAAAGTCAAGAAAGTCATTCATCAATCATGATTTTTTCGAACTTATCTGAACAAGGAATTGCCGCCATAAACCTGCCTGACCGGAACAAGCTGTTCGAAGATTCATACGGCTCGTTGTGCGAACAGCTGTTCGACGAACACGATCCAACGCCCCTCAGTCGCCGTAGAGCAACAGAATGGAGCTACCACACCATATACGTTGCCATAAGAAAACAATACATGCATATTTTACTCTGGCCATGACTACATGATATCATCACTTACCTTTGTTCATGAATGGTTGAGAGAGGGTAGTCGAGCACTGAAGACTGTGTAGTATATGCACGTGATGGGTTTGAAGTAGCAATGGATGAAGTGCAAACGCACCTGCGACCGCAGCGACTATCAGGAGACTTGACATGTTGGTGGCGCAGACGTTGAGCGACCTAGCTATTCTAGATTGGCATAATGTGGTCATGTCCAGATGTGAGTTAAATACGTACACTGTACATTGGCGCACGAGGGATGTGGCCATAGTCATGTTGATTCAAATCGTCAGTGAGGCAGGTATTCGAGCGGAGACTCGAGCACTTGGGTGAATTAGGGTTCTGTGGAAATTCTATTAAGTGTTTAGTACTACTGTTTCATACGCCACCCAAAACCCAAAGCCCCTCCTACCATCTTTGCAAAATCGCCATCGATCCATTGTCCTATCAGTTCTTAAACCCAGGTAACTGACCCTGAATCACCCTGTCCAATGTTCTAAAGTCCGGTTAAATATATCACCCAAACCTGACGTTATTGACAAGAATAAGTCACCAACACTCATTTCACACCAACTAATTTCCAAAAACCTGATCCCTAACCTTCATTACCCCCGCTCATAAAAACCACCATGAATTTCCCAAAACACCTGACTCTAAACCTCTTTCACCGCGGAATACGACGTTATATCGCAAACTTCCCCCTTTACCCCAAGGTAAACCCTAAAACGATGCTATGTGCGTAATCCTTTCTCATAATATTCCGCAAAAATGGGCCATGCCATTCATTACCAAAAGGCTTCTACCAAATAAAAGGTAAGAGCATCTGCACTGGTACCAGTAAATTTGACCCCCATTATCCGGATAACTTGTTCGGATAAGCGAGTTACTGGCGCCTTTAAGGGCAAATTTTACTAGCCTCGTTTTGGTTTCGCACCGCAGTCAGTAAAACAGATTGTACTTGCTTCGTGATTGATTCGGCTGCATGGGACTCCGAGAGCGAAAGTAATAGCGATGATGACGTTGTCATCGCCATCGAACTGCGTGGGTTTGTCTTCGCAGCACCGAGGCTCCAGCAAGGGCAAAAGGCCAAACATTCACCGCAAGCGTACTCAGTACGACGTGCTGCTGCGTGCAGACAATTTTGATTCCGTGCCAACGTACGACGATAGCCACTTCCGACAACGCTTTCGAATGCGGAAGAGTCTCTTCCTGCAAATTGCGAACGATCTGGCACACCAGGACCCTTAATAAATTTCAACAGAAAGCCGATGTCACAGTTTTATACTACTCTGGTCCAAAGTAGCTGTCGTGTTGCATATTTTCGAAGGTGCAGTTTTGTTTGACTTGTAATTTTTATACTTAATATATATCAATTAGCCACTTGTATACATGTTTAGTATATTTTATACAAACCTCAATATGATGTAAAGCATATTCAATCTGAAAATATCAAGTGACATCAACCACAACAAGCAAATCGGAAGGTAAAGACCGCTGTTCGCGGAATACAGTACCTTAGCTTGTTCAAATGGCTAGAACTAGGCATCGTTTAGCCTTAGGTGCGATTTCGTCGTCGACAGACGACTAACGAAGGTGCTACGGTCACGTATGGCGCATGGAATCTTTTGAGCATGTTTGATCGATAAATACAACATCATAGGAGCGAGAGAGCCTGGTTAATGCTTCAAGGGTAATGCAACAACCACATGGACAAGTGGGCGAGATGTGGAGGTTTAAAGTTAAGATTTGATTCTCTGGCGGGTGATTGAATATTTTGCGAAATTGAAGGACATTTTTCAAGATATAACGTCGCCAATGGTGTGAACTTTGCGCAGCGTGGAGTAGCCAATCAAAGAGGAGAACTTCAGCTTGCATTTACACCAATCAGATACGAGAACGAATAAGTTTAGGACAAAATACTTCATTTTGAAGTCTAACATGACAACTATTTTGTACTAGAGGTGGTATAATATATAGTCAGCAAATATTCATATAAAATTGGTCACGCCAATGTTTTTCAACATTGCAAAAGGTTGCTGCATGCATCCGATACCTAGCGACAAGTTGCTCGATAGACGACTTGGACGGCAATTGTTTTAGCTATTTTGCAACAAAAATTACACAAATTCAAAAATAATAAGAAATTGAATTCGACTGTTTGATAGATATAGAATTAGTGCGCACTATGCGTCAAGTCTTGCACCGATTTTGCTCGTGGATTCACTGTCAGTCGCATTACAAGGACAGCAGGCTACGCGAGCCAAACGAATCAGACTGCAAAAGGCTATTGTGCGACGCTCAACATGTTGGTTGACCTGGAATGGTGGGGTCTCTTGACTGCTCTCATACGCGTGGAAAAATTGTCCGAAGGCATGGGCCGGGCAATTTCAAGGTACCAATGGCCGACCGACAGTAATATTAGAGGCTGCGTCCGACATGCGACGACGCCTTTGGCATGCGTACTTTGGTATGCCTGGAGCAAACAACGACATCAACGTCTTGGACAGGTTAAACATATTTCACAGTTCGATTGGAGCTATAATCATATATTTTTATCATTAAAGATACAATATTTAATATAGGCAATAATAGGATGGCGTCCTTCAGTGCGATACAACGTAAATGGAAACGCCTACGACGCACCCTATTAGCTCGTGGATGGAATTTACCCTCCGTACTCAGTCGTCGTGAAAACTATACCCGATGCTAAGTCGCTCCAGGAGAAGGCATTCCAGTAAGCCCAGGAGTCCCACCGGTAGGACGTTGAACAAATGTTTGGTATGCCTCGTTGGTACACGCTAACACGACCATGTGAGTTGTGGGATCGTTCTGCTATGCATCACGTCGTGATTACATGCTGTGTATTAAACAACATGGTCATTGATGACGAAATGGACAACGACAGTATTGATCTTGACTTTTTAAACGGCCTCCAACCCGACGATCCATTTGTGGCGCAAGACCGAACATGCGACATTACAGAGTTCATCATTTGCCAAGAACGGAGGGTGTAGCTCATATGAAGCTCCTCCGCGATTATTTAGTTGAACACCGCTGGAATTTGTTCGGTGATATTTCGTACGAATAAAAAAAAGAGAAATAATTTTTGATGTTGAATTACTAGTATACGTGTAGTATGTACTTAGTCATACTTAGTAAGTGACTACGCAGTACTATTACTTGACTTATTTATGGAATTCGTAGGGAGATTGCGTACGATTTCATATTTAACCAATGGAAACATTCCTGTACAATATTGGAAAATTCAATAACAAATCCATGTTCATCAGTAAACACTATTGACGATCGTCCTTGGCAATGCAGGCGGCATGATACGCGTACAATTATGCGACGATGGAATGCCATACAGTAATCATGTACTACTTCCTCTGTTCCATAATTCTGTGGCCTTAGCAAAAACTCACCTTTTCCAAATATCTGAGTCCATTTCAATGTAATTGGTCAATACAAGAATATATTGATTTCATTGGATATAAATCACCAAGACTATTCAGTGGAGACGAGACACAGGACAAGTAGCGTTCTCTATGAGTGTACCAGCGCGTCTCATGGCATCCTTTTTGATGTGAGGCAAGCAGAAGTGGTTGTCCTCATTGTGCTCAAGCAGAAGTGGCATAACAGCTTGAAAGCTAAGAAACACATCCTGTAGCTTCTCAAATCTTAACATTTCAAAGGCAGCCAAGGTTGCCTTGATCACATCGTCCACAGACAGACTCACCATCTTGTACTGTAGCGATTGTATAGAAGGTCGTATGTCTAGGACGTTGAGGTCAGGGCTGTTTGGCCGTTGGCGGCGCGTCACGTCCACCCGTTTGTGGCTGCAGCCACGAGAACAGCATTTGTGATAGCACCTGTTGAAGGATGACCTTCTTGATGTCGCTTTGAAACTTCGCCTTGATGGCAGGTACGACCTTGTTGAGGACGTAGTTTGTACACACTTTTCCGTCGACATTCACTAACGTCGTCACCATTGTATCAGCAGAGCGGTTTCGCGAGTTCCTTTCAGCAGGTCTGTGCCGCACGAAATGCCACATTCCAATCTTGCCGTCAAAGAACGCTTCGCGGCTAGCGTTGTGTCGAGGTAGCACGACAGGATCAATGAACTGAATAACCTTTTGCTCTTGCATGCGCGGTGGTCCAGGGACTCACCATCTGTGAGGTACACCTTCCGCTATTCTTGTCCGCATAGAACCATTTTTGGTCCAGATGTAGGACGTCCCACATTTCAGAAAACGTCCGCAAGGCTGTCGACATCGCTGCTGCGACGTTAGCAGAGCAGAGCTAGCACGTTCCCCGCTCCACATCGGACGTGTAAGCGACTAAATGCAACGCGCTCTTCCTTGTTCGCGTCTGTAAGAAGCGGTTTCAGGCGCGACGAGCGGCGCTGAAGCGTTCTGTCTTTCAGTTTACGACTAAGTGTGCCCAGTAAATGTCCAGTTGCGACTGATATGTCGTGCAGGGTAGACCTTTCATTCTGAGGTATTTGGCTGACCAAGTGGGTGATGTACTCTTTCGTGTAAAGCGCCTTGCGGCTGACGCGGCCAGGTCCCTTCGACCGCGACGAGCCGTCCCAAATGAAGTCCTTCCAGGCGCGGGCAAGAGTCTTGCGGTGCGGGTTAAAGTGTGTTGCTGTCGAAGTGTACGCGCCTCGGGCATTTGCCGAGATTCATACAGCTTTAAGTCGCTGTATGACCTCCAACTTGGTGGCATGGAGAGTTCTCGGCTGGCGTGTTGAATGTCCATGGGGCAAATTCAAATGTGACGTTACGTCCCCAATTTTTAATATAAGAACATTAATTTTTATTATTGATTTTTGTGGTCTTGAAACGAAGTCACTTTTGTGCGACAAAATTGTGTATTGGCGCATTCCAGTCAATTGAAAGTACCTGCATTTTCTAATTCTCTTTCAAAGGTGATTTGACGTATCAAATTTGGGGAAGAAATGAAGTTTTGGGGTCGACGAGAAGTCTTAACTGTAAGTAAGGCCACTGATTTATGGAACAGAGGAAGTAGGTTAGTATTTCAGATATCAAGGTTGACTGTAAGCATCCATGCCGTCACCACGACCTTGCCCGCTTGCAAGGCATCAGCTATCGCCGGACGACTTCAACGTGCCTCTGCATGGAGTAATGCAGCGCCATACTAGTCGAATATACGTCAAGGTCCTCAAAGGTGAACATTCAATCACGTGATATTAACGTTACTCCTGAAGTAGAATGTATGCATTTGCGTACACTCGAATTGTTAGCCAACAGGGGAACATGTAGAGAAATGTAGATAGGCCACTGAAACAACATGACCCGTACATACTTCACTACTAGCTTCATAACATAGATATCTTGTGTGTTTCTTGCCCACACAAGAATTTCCAAAAAGTATTGATTTGAAAACGCGTCCAGCTCGACACAACAGATGACTTTGACACTGCCAAAATGGTCACTCCTTCCTACAAAGTACTACTTACTACGTTCAACGTAGTACTGCTACATACATAATACAATTGATGCCATTACCAGTTCTTCGACACAATAATGCGGCACCATGGCCTACCGGCGGTCATTATCAGTGATCGTGACTCCAAGTTCACCAGCCAGTTTTGGCAGGAGCTCATGAAAATCATGGGAGTCAAGCACTTCATGACGACTGCAGGAAGAGCGCAGAGTGATGGAGCCACAGAGCGCCAAAATCGGACACTCGAAGATGCCTTGCGCTGCCAAGTCAGTTACCTCGGACATGACTGGTCAGAGCACCTCGGCACCATTGAGTATGCGCACCAAGGATTGATTCAAGCGTCGACAGGACTCATTCCATTCGAAGTGGACACGGGCAGAAAGTTGCGTAACCCCATTCTTAATCAAGTTGAAACTTTGAATGAGTACGTGAAGAACTTTTCCAAACAACGTAAAGCATTAGTCAAGATGGCACTTGAGAACCTTGACAAAGCACAGGCTCGTCAAAAGAGCTACTACGACAAAAAGCGCTCGAAATTGGAGTTTCGCGAAGGCGAGTTTGTAATGCTAGCGACACGCAACGTCCCCATCAAGCATGCGAAGTTGGTGAACAAGGATGAGAAACCAAAGTTAGTACCGAAGTTCATTGGTCCCTTTAAGATCATACAAGTCATCAACCCGAATGTTATGAAGTTGGAGTTGCCTAAGAGCATGAAGCGTCTTCACAACGTCTTCAATGTCGATCGACTGAAGAAGTGCCCTGGCCAAACGGATCGGTTTACCAACCGACCCATACCCAAAGCGACTCCAATGCTTTTGGACGACAGTGGCCACGAAGTCTTCATCGTCGAAGAGCTGCTGAAGCAACGGCAGTTCAACCGCAAGAAAGAGTACCTCGTCAAGTGGCATGGCTTGCCCGATTACGAAGCGACCTGGGAACTTGAGCGGGACATCAAACATGTTTCCCATTTCAAGCGACTGGTTCAAGAACTGCGAGCGAAGATACAAGCGGCGAAGTCGATAACCGGGGGAGAATGTAGCGACGTCACTCCAGTGGCGTCATAGGGTTATCGACCAATCAGAACAGACGTCAATCAGAACAGACGTCACTGTTGACGTTAGTTTACGACCAAGCTCGATTGGCGTGCGGCGTGCTCGGCCATGGACACCAGAAGTTCCTTCTGCAGAGCGCACGTATGTATAGCATTATATATAGTATAGTCAGAGTAGTCATGCATGTAGATGTAGATAACGCCAATCAATCAGCTTTACAATTTCCTCTGCGTTATGAACTCCCTACAAAAATCGTAGGACCAGCTCTACGATTTCGTCAATTCACAAATGAAAAGCGAAATTTTATGTTTGCTACAAATTCGTATACATATTGGAAAAAATTGAC
>NW_009798280.1:939313-941846 GCF_000520075.1 Aphanomyces astaci
ACTTGAAAGGCGAGATCATTTCGCAGAGTCATGACACCAGCATAACGGCGCATCCAGGTGTGCGTCGAACGCAACTTCACATTGCACAATGGTACTATTGGGTGGGACTTGAGGACGACGTCAAGCTCTACGTCGCTACTTGCGAAACCTGTGCACGCTACAAGACAAGCAGTGCCAAAGCCAATGGCAAGATGATTCCCATCAAGTCGCCAGATGAGTGTTGGCACACGGTTTCCATCGACTGGATCACGGGCTTGCCTGTATCCAATGGCAAGGATGCGATCATGACGTGCGTGGACAAGACGTCCAAACGACCCAAGTACTGTGCTACGACGTCGACTGTCGATGCTCCTCAAGTGGCCAAGGAGTTCTTCGACACAATAGTGCGGCACCATGGCCTACCGGCGGTCATTATCAGTGATCGTGACTCCAAGTTCACCAGCCAGTTTTGGCAGGAGCTCATGAAAATCATGGGAGTCAAGCACTTCATGACGACTGCAGGAAGAGCGCAGAGTGATGGAGCCACAGAGCGCCGAAATCGGACACTCGAAGATGCCTTGCGCTGCCAAGTCAGTTTCCTCGGACATGACTGGTCAGAGCACCTCGGTACCATTGAGTATGCGCACCAAGGATTGATTCAAGCGTCGACGGGACTGATTCCATTCGAAATTGACACGGGCAGAAAGTTGCGTAACCCCATTCTTAATCAAGTTGAAACTTTGAATGAGTACGTGAAGAACTTTTCCAAACAACGTAAAGCATTAGTCAAGATGGCACTTGAGAACCTTGACAAAGCACAGGCTCGTCAAAAGAGCTACTACGACAAAAAGCGCTCCAAATTGGAGTTTCGCGAAGGTGAGTTTGTAATGCTAGCGACACGCAACGTCCCCATCAAGCATGCGAAGTTGGTGAACAAGGATGAGAAACCAAAGTTAGTACCGAAGTTCATTGGTCCCTTTAAGATCATACAAGTCATCAACCCGAATGTTATGAAGTTGGAGTTGCCTAAGAGCATGAAGCGTCTTCACAACGTCTTCAATGTCGATCGACTGAAGAAGTGCCCTGGCCAAACGGATCGGTTTACCAACCGACCCATACCCAAAGCGACTCCAATGCTTTTGGACGACAGTGGCCACGAAGTCTTCATCGTCGAAGAGCTGCTGAAGCAACGGCAGTTCAACCGCAAGAAAGAGTACCTCGTCAAGTGGCATGGCTTGCCCGATTACGAAGCGACCTGGGAACTTGAGCGGGACATCAAACATGTTTCCCATTTCAAGCGACTGGTTCAAGAACTGCGAGCGAAGATACAAGCGGCGAAGTCGATAACCGGGGGAGAATGTAGCGACGTCACTCCAGTGGCGTCATAGGGTTATCGACCAATCAGAACAGACGTCAATCAGAACAGACGTCACTGTTGACGTTAGTTTACGACCAAGCTCGATTGGCGTGCGGCGTGCTCGGCCATGGACACCAGAAGTTCCTTCTGCAGAGCGCACGTATGTATAGCATTAGATATAGTATATATATATAGTCAGAGTAGTCATGCATGTAGATGTAGATAACGCCAATCAATCAGCTTTACAATTTCCTCTGCGTTATGAACTCCCTACAAAAATCGTAGGACCAGCTCTACGATTTCGTCAATTCACAAATGAAAAGCGAAATTTTATGTTTGCTACAAATTCGTATACATATTGGAAAAAATTGACGTGGAGGATTCCAAAAAGGCGAAATCATAGGTGTGCGCCTACGATTGCATACAAAAGTCAAGTTCTGGCCTACGAAATCCGTAGGATGAATATTAATTCCTTCACAGTAGCACAAAATTCCGATGAGCAGCAACACTGTCTTCCGGGGCAATTCAACTCTCTGTAGCATAAATGACGGGCAACACCACAACAGTTAAGCGTTTGGCATGGATGTTTCAAGACTGAAGCATCCATACCACGACAGTCACCGCATGAGCAGTTTGAATCAACCGACAGAGCATTCAATAATAGATACATAATTTTAGCGGTAGCAGGCGTATTGGTAGTGATGTCAGTAGTAGCCGTGGTGGTGCTGTGTGTGGCCGTGGTGGTGCTGGGTGCTCTTGTGCTAGTCACAGAAGAAGCCGTCGTGGTAGCAGGTGTATTGGTGGTACTGTGTGACGCCGTGGTGATGCTGGGATCAGTCGAGGTAGTCACAGGAGTAGCCGAAGATACGTACTAAACCTAGTTCTACATGTGGATTAGTCGAGAGTATAATTCTTGTAGTGCAACCTCTTGTCCAGATTGACCAGTTCTTTTTGTTGAGTTGGGAGCGCGACTACTTATTTACACCTGATCTACGTAAGACAAGAATACACCCATGGTCGCTGGTTCAGTCCCAGGTTTCCTCAATTCCTTGGCATCGACTGCAGACAGCCTAGTTAGGGTCGAGTCAGAACCTTCCCTTCCACTCATTCGCGCTAGCTCGTTGGATAATGCGCACAAATTGATATCAAACGGCACTTGCTAAAAGAATTTCTCAAAGGAATTATTGTGCACGACCT
>NW_009798280.1:943910-956125 GCF_000520075.1 Aphanomyces astaci
TTTTTCCTCAACAAAAATGGTGTTGGCTATATTTTCTACTTTTTGCGTCGTTTTCTCCACTTTATGAACCACTAGCAGGGCGAGAGGAACAAGTAATTGGGATCCATTTAGCGACGTATACACGTTGTACGGATTGGAACCGTAGTAGTTGTGCAAAAAGCAGAGGTTGAGCACACGGGTAAAATTATCAACATAACATTCGTAGCCAGTGTGATGACAGACACAACGATCGTGGCTGTCAGCACGATTTCAGTTTATGTAGCTGCAGCACCCACAGCAGCCAGTTTTCAAAGAAAAAAAGTATGTATTAATCAAAACATCTAACACACGACTTAGCAACCAGTGCCTGATGAAGAACTGGTAAATTTTGTCGTCGATGTACGTGTCCCAATTGATTTAGTCGTGTAAGGCTTCATATTCGTTGTACAAGGAGCCTTTGTGCCAGGTGCAGCCGTCGTGGTAGCAGGGGTACTGCTGGTGGTGCTGTGTGTGGCCGTGGTGGTGTTGGGTGCCACTGTGGTAGTTACAGGAGCAGCCATGCTGGTAGCAGGGGTACTGGTGGTGGTAAAGCTACGGTGGTGCTGGGTGCTCTTGTGCTTGTAACAGAAGAAGCCGTCGTGGTAGCAGGTGTATTGGTGGTACTGTGTGACGCCGTGGTGATGCTGGGATCAGTCGAGGTAGTCACAGGAGTAGCCGAAGATACGTACTAAACCTAGTTCTACATGTGGATTAGTCGAGAGTATAATTCTTGTAGTGCAACCTCTTGTCCAGATTGACCAGTTCTTTTTGTTGAGTTGGGAGCGCGACTACTTATTTACACCTGATCTACGTAAGACAAGAATACACCCATGGTCGCTGGTTCAGTCCCAGGTTTCCTCAATTCCTTGGCATCGACTGCAGACAGCCTAGTTAGGGTCGAGTCAGAACCTTCCCTTCCACTCATTCGCGCTAGCTCGTTGGATAATGCGCACAAATTGATATCAAACGGCACTTGCTAAAAGAATTTCTCAAAGGAATTATTGTGCACGACCTTGCATTTATTCACGCAACACACAACCGCTGAGCTAAATATGAATGAACATTACGTTCTGTACGACTGTATCTTGGATGAGCAGATATGCACGAGAGGTGTAACGTTCGGGGTGTTTCAGCCTGATAACAGATGTCAGCTTGATCCAGGTAGCAAAAATCCGATCCATCGAAGGCGCTCAATTCATATATCCATTCGAGTAGAATGGTGACAAGAACTGGTCAAACCCTAACCACATTTTTCCTCAACAAAAATGGTGTTGGCTATATTTTCTACTTTTTGCGTCGTTTTCTCCACTTTATGAACCACTAGCAGGGCGAGAGGAACAAGTAATTGGGATTCATTTAGTGACGTATACACGTTGTACGGATTGGAACCGTAGTAGTTGTGCAAAAAGCAGAGGTTGAGCACACGGGTAAAAAATTATCAACATAACATTCGTAGCCAGTGTGATGACAGACACAACGATCGTGGCTGTCAGCACGATTTCAGTTTATGTAGCTGCAGCACCCACAGCAGCCAGTTTTCAAAGAAAAAAAGTATGTATTAATCAAAACATCTAACACACGACTTAGCAACCAGTGCCTGATGAAGAACTGGTAAATTTTGTCGTCGATGTACGTGTCCCAATTGATTTAGTCGTGTAAGGCTTCATATTCGTTGTACAAGGAGCCTTTGTGCCAGGTGCAGCCGTCGTGGTAGCAGGGGTACTGCTGGTGGTGCTGTGTGTGGCCGTGGTGGTGTTGGGTGCCACTGTGGTAGTTACAGGAGCAGCCATGCTGGTAGCAGGGGTACTGGTGGTGGTAAAGCTACGGTGGTGCTGGGTGCTCTTGTGCTTGTCACAGGAGCATCCGTCGTGGTAGCAGGCGTATTGGTGGTACTGGGTGAGTTCGTGGTGATATACGAGAGGTGTAACGTTCGGGGTGGCCATGTTTCAGCCTAGGGGAGTTCTGACTCGATCCTAACTAGGCTGTCTGAAGTCGATGCCAAGGACTTACCAGGAACTCTGGAACTGAATCAGCAACTATGGGTGTATGCTTGTCCTACTTAGTTCAGGTGTAAATAAGTAGTTGCGCTCCCAACTCAGCAAAAAGAACTGGTCAATCTGGACACGAGGTTGCAGTACAAGAATTATACTCTCGACTAATCCACATGTAGAACTACGCACCGTCGTCAATTTCTTGTCAAAAGAACACATGGAAAAGAGGTAGCTCGACAACCTTGATCGAATTGATGCCACGATTCCGCTGCTAGGCGATAAAACTGGAATGTTAGAGCCCACGGTGTGATAGTGACGCAACTCGATGGAATTGTTGAATATTTTTACTGTTGTACACACATTGCCTTGAAGAATGAACTCACAAGCTAGTACTACGTAGTATTGTCAATTCGATTCGAAATTGGAGTGGGGTACCCAATTGAATGAGCAGCAAATCGGCAGTCAATCGATCGATCAATCAACATCCAGAAGACTAATCAAGTGTGTGAATAAAACTAGTGTGACACTGGACGATTTTTACATACAAAAGTCAGTACAAAGAATCCATCGATGGAGTTGGCGAACCAGCACAAAAGTCCAGATTTGGGGTAGAAGGACAATAAAAGGTCTAGCATTCCGTGCGGTGGATACACTAGGTAAAGGAGTACTTCGAAGTCGGTGTGTACATACTTCGCATTATGTATCGTATGGTCTCTGAATAGGGACTAACGATATTGATGAATGGGGCGATCGCTTTTCATCATTCTCAAATTGCCTCGCAAAAGACACCCAAACCTACCCATGGTTACAATTCGCTACATCGTCTCGACCACCGTACTCACTAGCCTTTTGGTATCCACCAGTGCAGCCGATGGCGCAACATCCACTTTCATTCAACCCTTGCTCATCAAATCTCCTTCCATCATCACCAAACCTCCTTACATCATCACCAAACCTCCTTGCATCGTCACCAAACCTCCTTGCATCATCACCAAACCTCCTATCATCATCTCCAAACCTTGCACCACCACGGCTTCCCCTGGCACCATCACGACAGCCCCCGGCACCATCACTGCAGCCCCCGGCACCACCACCAATACGCCTGTTACTACAACGGCTACTCCTGTGGCTACCACAACTGATCCCAGCACCACCACGGCCTCACCCAGTACCACCAATACGCCTGCTACCACGACAGCTTCTCCTGTGACTAGCATATCGGCACCCAGCACCACCCCAACGGCTCCAGGCACCACCACGGCGGTTACCGGCACCACGACCAACGCTCCTTGCACTACAACATCGGCTCCCGCCACCATCACCAATTCGCCTGCTACCACAACGGCTACTCCTGTGACTACCACGACTTATCCCAGCACCATCACGGCGTCACCCAGTACCACCAATTCGCCTGCTACGACGGCTGCTCCTGTCATTAGCACATCGGCACCCAGTACCACCACAGCTGCATCCAGCACCACCCCAACGGCCCCAGGCACCACCCCAACGGCCCCAGGCACCACCTCGACAGTTCCTGACACCACCACCAATTTGCCTGTTATCACGACGGCTGCACCTGGCACCACCAATAAGCCACGTCCATCGACGACAAAATTTTTGCGCACGACCAGTTCTCCAATAGGCTCTAGTTTCTAAGTCGGTGTTTGATGTTTTGATTAATGCATACTTTTTTTCTTTGAGAACTGAATGCTTTGGGTGCTGCAGCTACATGTATACGTATAGGTGGCATCCGACATCAAACCGACAAATTTGAAGTCGGTGATTGGATAACCGACAAATGATTGAATTTTGATTGGTCAGTTATTTTTTAGACAATCCGAATATATTGAGCGATGGGGTTGTCGTGCGAGCAACATATCGCTCACATTGAACATATACAGCGTGCTATTGGCTGAAAACACAGGCGTATCGACATACACACCAAGACTTTGACACAGCATCTCCTAAACAACCATGATCTCGACTCAGCATCCCAAGAACAGAAATAAGTCGAGCAGAGCTCGACAAACAAGGTAACGAGTTTTGACTACTACGAGTACAGAGAAGTACCTGCTGTGCTTTGTGTTTGGATGATGCACAGTACAGTGCATCCATAAACAACATAAATAGACAGGCCGTACGATCGTCTACCGACCCACATGGCATGTTCATCTCTGTGAATCCGTAGGAACGCAGTGTTGGCAGGGGCACTGGACTGGGGCACTGGACTGGGGCACGAAGGAGTTTTTGTTCCGGTGGTTGCGTTAAACAACCTCATTAGTAACAACTTACTGACACACCAAGTCGCACACTCGGAGTTATGACGATCAGTACATATGACATACTTATCGACCTTGTCAGTGAAACTATAACTTACATCACTCGGGGCTATTTATCGCTGAGCCGACACCACTGAAGCTTGCCAACCTGTCGTCCCTGACACCGTGATCACGTTGACTATGCAGTCACCAGGCGATATGGCCGTACCACAGTTGGGACGTGTTGCCGATGGTAAATTCACAAATGATCAGTACACTGCAGCACGCTGACCGTGGTGTGGCCACTAAAGCGAGGGGTCGCGTCACTAACTCGAAATTGGTGACGCGACCCAAGAGGACGTCGACCATGCCACAATCTTTTTTCCAACGTACCGCGTATCTTGATTATGGTATCTTTAACTGTACCCTTTCTAGATTCCTCGTTGGAAATGCAAGCCATTGCAACATCCCTGGAGGTGAGAGGATGTCAGTCCCCATGCCTTCATTGGACACATCAAGAACTGTGGTCAGGCCGCAAACGCAACTTTAGTACAGGTCGTTGTGTGAGTAACAGAGTTTTCATGTACTAGTATGGATAACTTGGCGAATACTTCGTAAGTCAATTCTACCCTACAGGTCGTTGTGTGAGTAACAGAGTTTTCATGTACTAGTATGGATAACTTGGCGAATAAGACAATTCTATCCGACATTAGTCTTATTGGTTAAAAGTTCAATACTTCGTATTCATTTTCAATACAAAAACCAAATGTCGTATGTTGGTTTTACATTTAATACAAGTCTCTGACGAGGTGAGGACATGAACTGTGAGGAAGAGCCTCTGCACGCAATACACGTGGCACACGGCGTGGCTCCGGGCCACGTGTATTGCGTGCAGAGGCTGCAACATGGATTCGCACCGGGGAGGGAAAATAGCTCAGTGGTAGAGCATCGGAAATCTCGTCCATCCGAGCGGGTTAACTCAAAGGTCGTGCGTTCGATTCCCAGCTTCCCCGGATTATTTCCGCAAGGATTTATCCGTTCCTCCCTCGGGAATCCAGATAACAAGGGCTGCGTACGAAGACGAGGACCGAACGTCGAAGAAGCTCGGTCGAAGCACGAGGTATCAAACGTTGGGCGAAGGAAAAACCGAAGATTACACACCGCCCCTGGCGCGTCACAATTAGCGAAGCGGTTACACAACACGTGGTTCTAGTATCGGCCTGTCAAGTGGTGCTTTTCCCTCGCCTGTGTTCACGCCTTTTGTCCTCGCCTATTTCTCCCAAACTCTATCGCCGAGTCTATCAACTCTGACAGGCCGAGACAGTGGCCGCTTTATACCTGCATGTTCTGCATATTCTTCATGTCGCAACCCTACCCTAGTGATTGCTCACCCAATCACGGCTCTAGCACAAGGAAAAGAGCGCTGATTCTCACAGGTCAGAGTTTCCCTTTGGCTGAGTTTTAGCCACTAGGAACGAAGCTAGATAGTTTGTAAACGACTAAATGTCACTTTTGGTTTTCCCCTGTCCCGCACTTGGTTTGTCTTGGACACTCTGCGCAAAGTTGCTACACGCCTATCACCTACGCCTACCTCCTGTTTCTTGCTTCGTGACAGGTTATGAGCCCTCCTGCTTCGACCATTACCGCCTACTCCGGCATTCTTCACGACAACGCCTACAAGTTTATGCTGCGTGGCGCACCGCGTTTGAAGAAGCGGCCGTGACCGCGGTTTTCTTCTCCTTCTACACCAACGAGACCTACTGCCCCACGCGCATTGAAACGGACACCTACACTATCAGCGAGGCCAAGCTCCAGGTGGACAAGATCCGCAACGATGCGAAGTACTCTACCGACGGTTATGCTGGAGACACCTTGGAACAGCGCCTGACAACCGTGAAACGCCTCGAACAAGACTTCACGCGCAAGTTCCTGGACGAGTATATCGCGGAGTCCCTCGCCGCCTTACGCGTCCAAGCTAAGGCATTTCTCTTCAACTCCCTCACGCCTATCCTCCAACAAGTCATCGGTTCCCACGCCTCTCCCTTCACTCTCTGGGCCGCTCTTATGGCGCGCCATGAAGCCGGCACCCGCGATCCCATGATCCTGTTTGCGAGTCTCACTCAACTCAAGTACAGTGAGGACATCAGTGCCGAGACCCTTTTCACTACTCTCGACGATCAGATCAATCTCATCGAAACGGCAACCCTCCCTGCGAACGCCGATGCTCTCACGGCTCGCGAAGGTCATGTGAAAACCTTTGAGCTCTTTCGAACTCGTTTTTACTCTAACGCCTTTGCTGCCAACAAAGACATGTGGGACGCCGTCTGCCAGCTCCAATTCAAGGCGCGCGAGGATGGATCTGAATGCACGCCTACTATTCGCCACACCCTCAACATCGCCTCTCGCCGCAATCTCATCCTCTCGGATCAAGGCTCCGGTGACTCCAAATCCCGTCGACGCCAAGTTGCTGCTCCTGCCACATACACTACGCCTCCTACCGCCTTGTATGCAACGCCTCCACTACTCACCCTCCGCCTACTTATACTGCTGCTGCTGCCCCTTCTTACGAGTCACTGCCACGTTGGGCACACTCCAACTGTCACAACCATCCTTTCAATTCCTGTTTCTACTGCGGCTCGCCTTAACATCGCCTTCCTGATTGCCGCACCATGCGCGATGATGACAGTCGAAATCGCATCCGTGCCGGCGTTCCCAAACACGTGGTTGACACACACTGCCGTCGGAAACGTGCATCGTCTCGCAAGATCATTGACGA
This sequence comes from Aphanomyces astaci, assembly GCF_000520075.1. NCBI lineage: Eukaryota > Oomycota > Saprolegniomycetes > Saprolegniales > Verrucalvaceae > Aphanomyces > Aphanomyces astaci. Next base: position 950,954 of record NW_009798280.1, read on the forward strand.
TCATTCGCAGCATCATCGCCGCGACCGTGACGACTACGACGACAACCATGGAAACGATCAGGGTCCCCACAGCAGCTATCCCAAGCGCCATCGTGACGACTCTCGACCGCCTCCCCGAACTTCTACTCGTCGATCGCCTCCATGTTCCTCGCAAAGAGATCGTTCCTCCGGCCGCTCCTCTCGAGCTCATCAACGCCTTTCTACCCCATTATTTACCACCCGCCCAGACTCCAGTCGTGATCGACCCATATCCCCTCCATCCTCCGCCTATCCTCGCCTTTCGTCAGCTACCCGTCGTGCTCGTTCATCGCCTCCTAAACGCCGTGCTTCTCCTTCACGTACATCTGCTGGATGGAACACGTCCCAAACCTTTCATCCTTCTTCCGCCTTTCTACGCCGCTCTATATCGGCTCCGCCTGCGAAACGACAACGCCTTCCCACTCCCGCCTCTTAAACCTCTACTACAAAGGCATCCATCCCGCCTACCTCAGCTCCAAAGTCACGTCCTCCATCTTCCTCTACGCCTAACGCCCACACTCGGGCTACCTCCACAGCACTCATCGTCCAACCACAGTTTCCATCCCAACAAAACTATATACCTCTTCCCCCCGCCTCGTCCACGATGGATGACTCTGTGCTGCCTCCACTCCCCGCCTATCGTATTCATTCTCCGCGTACGCCTCCCAACTCTATCAAACCCACTACACGACCTCCCACGCCTGCCGATTACGTTGACCCGCCTGCACGACAATTACCCGTACGCCTCAACCGTCGTGGTGGCGCCTATAGTGCTCCTCCGCCTCCCGTGCTGCGCGCCCTTATTATTCCTCCGATGAAGAAGACCGCTGGGGTCCAATTCATGACGTCGCCTACGGCCAAATGGCCAACATTACTGCCGACGCCTTTCACCAACTGTCTTATGACAAGTGTGTCGCCTATCATCTTTTCAAACAACAAACCGGTCTCCATCCCAAAGCGCTACCACCGCCTATCCCACTCATCAAAGACAACCTCCAACTCAAAGACTACCAAGCCAACCCTATGCCTCCCACAATGACCACTCACTTTCCCTTCTACGTTGGAATTTCCTGGGACACGGTCTGCCTAAAGGTGTATTTCCCCAACCACACCAATCCCTTTCCCTTGGAACCTTCACTCTATCCCCAGCTCTCCAACGAATGGATCATCGACTCTGGTGCCACCGCCTCCTGCAAGCCTCACCATCGCTATTTCATCGACTCCGCCTTTGTTGACAAATCATTTACTCTTGCTGTGGGCGATGGTGGCAAACTTCCTGTTCTCGGCTACGGACCGATCGATCTCGGTATTACCACCCACTCTGGCGACACCTCGGCCACTCTTACCGCTCATCATGAGCCTCTTTCTCTACCCTTTGCCCTACATTGCCCCGCCTTACAATTCAACCTTCTCTCCGTTCGTCACTGTGTGCAAGCTGGCTGCCACTTTGATTTCTCGCACCCATCGCACTGCCTCATGGACATCGGTCGTGGACTTTATTTGCGTGCTCAAGTTAACGCCTTGGGACTCTACTCCTTTCCGGCGCAGCCTTACACACGCCTAGCCAACAACCCTCCGCCTCACCCTCCTGCTACCGTTGCAGCTGCCATCATGGACTTTCAGGCTAACCTAGCTGCTCATCCTTCCCTTGGTGATACAAATCCATACCATATCAACTTCGCCACGCCTACTCCGTCCTCCATCTCTACGCTTGAATCTACCGTACAAGCCGCGGCGCGCTCCGAATTAATCGATCAATTGCACATCTATATTATTTACTTTGGACGTTCGCCTAAACACTCTATCTTCAAGTCTCCATCAAGCAAGGCTGTACATTTCTCATTACCGACTACCACCACACTCTCTACCCCAACCCCAACGCCTCGTCCCTTATTTCCTGTGTATCCGGCACTTCGAAATTTCCTTCCGCACACGTCTTTTCCCCCACTTCCAACGTTACCACTCCGATCCAGTCCACTCCCATCTCTCCTTCTACCAACAAACCTGTTCTATCTTCGCCTCCCCCTACAACTCCAACACCTCCAACGCCTTCCCTTGCACTGGCTACTGCAACCATCTCAATCACACGCCTATCTAACGACGCTCTCTTCCGTCTTTGGCACAACCGCCTCGGACACCCAAGCTCCACCATTCTCCAAAACCTCGTCAAGATCCACCCCGACTTCTCTACCGATCGCCCACGCCTATTCAAATCTTTCACCTGCGATACTTGCAATTCGCCAAGTCCCGTCGACAACAGTTTTCCTCCGCAGCCGTCTTCCGCGCCTCCTCCTTCTCGTCCACTCCGACATTTGGGGCCCGTGCCCAGTGCCATCCATTGGTGGCAGCTTCTACTTCGTCGTGTTTATCGACGACTACTCACATTTTACCTGGGTCTACCCTCTCGCCTTCCGCAAGGACCTTTATGACGCCTACGAACTCTTCCGCCTCCAAGCTATCACAACCTTCAAGACCGACATCAACACTCTCCAATACCTACCGCCTACTGACATCGGCAATCTACAAGCCGACAATGCCAAGGAATTCGAGAAACTCGGTCGTATCATCGGACCCAAATACTCTACCAAAACCACATTCTCCAACGCCTACTCGCCTGCCCAGAATACCGTGGCCGAACGCCGCATTGGCTTACTCGTTATGAAAATGCGCGCGCTTTTACTGGCCGGCAATCTCCCCAAGTTTCTGTGGGCCGAAGCCGATATCTACTCCGCCTGGCTCTATAACATCTCGCCTTCCACCTCGAACGACGGTCAGTCGCCTTACCATCGAGTTTTCTCCCGGCCCCCACCCCTCGCCTACATCCGCACCTTCGGCTGCACCGCCTTTGTTCATATCCAAAAGGCTCACCAAACGAACAAACTCGACGCACGTGCTATCAAATGCATGTTTGGCTACCCGATGATCGCAAGGGCTACAAACTACTCAACGCCTACTCCCACCAACTTCTTTACACCCGTGATGTTGTTTTCCACGAAGATGAATTCCCACCCATAAACACCATCCAAGCTGCAGCAGCATTTCGCCTACGTGCCCGTGATGCATCCGACATTCCATCCATTACACCTCATAAATCTCTACCGCCTCTCTCTTCTCGCCTCGATCCAACCATTTTTCCTCCGCTCCCTTCACAATCTCCACCGCCTACCACCGACCAATTGTCTCCGCCCCAGGTCTACTCTTTATCTGCCGCCTTTGACGAACTCCAACTTGCTCTACCATATCGCAGTCCACTTTTCCACCCGCCTACCACCGTATTTGCCCAACATCACAGCCGCACCATTCCAACGCCTACACTACCAGGCACTCCGTTTTGTCTATCCGCCTCTCATCCACCCTTTGTTGACATCTCCATCGATGATCTTGCTACTCTCCCACCACCGCCTTACCCTTACCCTTTCCTGCCTCTCTCGGCGCCTACCCAACCCCTCGATCCACCCCTTTATCCGCCATGGCATCTATACGCCTTACTCAGTGCCCGCCTACCCTCTGACTCTTCCGATCCTAAAAACTGGCAGGAAGCCATGCGCCGTTCCGACCGCGACAAATGGCGTGCCGCCGCCCAAGACGAATTTCAGTCCCTTCACGACAACAAGACCTACGAACTTGTTCCACGCCTAAAGACCATGACAGTCCCACCCTGCCAATGGGTCTTCCGCATCAAGCCCAACGGCACGTACAAAGCACGCCTAGTTATCAAAGGTTTTCTGCAACGCGAAGGCGTTGACTATGATGACATTTTTGCGCCTGTCGTACGCCTTGAAGTCCTCCGTTTTCTTTTCATTATGGTGGCTATCTACGACCTTGAGTGTCATCAAATGGACGTCAAGACCGCCTTTCTCAACGGGACCATGGACCGCGTCGTCTACATGGAACAGCCGCCTGGCGACCCCGTGACCGACGCCTCTCGCCGCGAATTAGTTTGCCGCCTAAAACGCAGTCTCTACGGCCTCAAACAAGCGCCTAACCTATGGTACTGGACCTTCGTCGACTATATGACATCCCACAAGTACACCCGCCTACACAAAGACCGCTGCGCCTTCATCAAGTCTGACGCCTCTGGTTTCACCATTGTCAGCCTCTACGTGGACGATCTTCTTATTCTTGCGTCTACTCTTTCCCTCGTCCTCGCCTTGAAGGCTTCCCTCTCTCAACGGTTTGCCATGAAAGACCTTGGTGAAGTCTCCGACATTTTGGGCTGGTAAGTCGAACGCAACCGAGCAGCCAAGACCATTTTTCTACACCAATCTCGCTACGCCGAAGCCATCCTGGACCGTTTCGACATGGTGAACTGCAACCCAGTTTCTACGCCTTTTAACCCCAGCCTCACTCTATCCGCCTCCAATTGTGCGACGACGCCTCACGATTTCGCCTTTATGATCGGCAAGAACTATCGCTCTGTCGTCGGCAGCTTCATGTACTTCGCTATGGGCACTCGCCCAGATCTCGCCTACACTCTCCAACAACTCAGTCAGTTTCTCCACAACCCTGGCCCTACTCATTGGTCTGCCGTCCAACGTGCCCTTCGTTATCTCAAAGGCACCCGCACCTATGGCATCCGACTTGGTGGCATCGCCTCCATTGACGACTCTCCATTTTTATCCGCCTATGTCGATGCGAACTATGCTATGTGTGTTGACACTCGACGTTGCATCAGTGGATTTTTTACCCTTTTTTTCGGCTCACCCGTGTCGTGGCTTGCCAAGAAGCAACCCCTCGTCACCCTGTCCACCACGGAAGCTCAGTTCGTTGCTCTCGCCTTATGCATTCAAGAACTTCTATACCTACATCAACTCGCCTCCGAACTCCAGCAAACGTCTGATCAACCTGTCGTCGTACATGAAGACAACCAGTCTACCATCAAGATCACTACCAACGCCGAACTCCACGCCGTTCAAAGCACATCGACGTCCGCTACATGTTTGTACGTGACCTTGTGGACTCTGGCGAATTCCAGCTCAAGTGGTGCAGCTCTGGCAACCAACTTGCTGACTTCTTCACCAAACCTCTTCCGGCCCCCGCCTTTGCCGATCTACGATCACGCCTCTCCATCATTCCCCTCTCCGCCTTCACTACGTGATCTCAAACGCCTATCAATACATTTTCTTTTATTTCACAACTCTACGCCTACCCGCC
>NW_009798280.1:957584-958277 GCF_000520075.1 Aphanomyces astaci
CTAGACTCCCAGTTTTTTCTTTCTATTCTTTCCTTCTCTTCGTCAGCGCCTATTGTCGCCTATATCCCCAAATTTTTTTTTCTACTCTTTTCTTCTCTTTGTCAGCGCCTACTACCATCAATTTTTTTTCTCTCCTCTTCGCCTACCTTATTCCTTCCAATTTTATTTACTACGCCTACCACCCACATTCCTTTCTAACAACGCCTTACCGTCTACACCTAGCAAATCTAAGTCATCTTCGCCTCCCGCACCTATTTTTTTTTCTTCTGTCTTATTCCGCCTTGCCATCTACACCTTCACGCCTTACCATCTACGCCTTCCAGTCTACGCCTACCAAGCCTAACCTATATTTGCCTTGTGCATTTTCTTCTATTTTTCCCTCCTCCGACTTAAGTCTCTTCTCCGACTTATACCTTTCACACCTACATATTCATCATCTACCCTACGCCTTTTTCGCGGACACTCATGGCTCATGGTGGCGTGTGTCTGCTTTCTGCTTTGTTTTATTCTTCATGTCGCAACCCTACCCTAGTGATTGCTCACCCAATCACGGCTCTAGCACAAGGAAAAGAGCGCTGATTCTCACAGGTCAGAGTTTCCCTTTGGCTGAGTTTTAGCCACTAGGAACGAAGCTAGATAGTTTGTAAACGACTGAATGTCACTTTTAGTTTTCCCCTGTCCCGCACACTTGGT